>NC_040877.1:1437527-1592499 GCF_003676215.2 Rhopalosiphum maidis | reverse complement strand
AATAATAATAATAATAATTAACTTTTTTTACTTTTATGCTTATGCCATATTATAATATTGAGTGACTGGACATAACTCTTTCTAAAAAAACCTGTCTGGAATAGATTAATAATAGTTATTAATAATTATGAACATTTATAATTAATTCATTATTTTATGATTAAAATTAGCATATTAAAAAATATAAAAACGTTTTAAGGGTCTTAGATTTTTATATAAGAAAAGATTTTTAAATTTAAAATTGAAATAATATCCTATATCAAAGCTATATAATTATATTATTATTATCGTGAACAAATGTACGGTGTAAAATTAATTTTGCACGTGATTTGTTTATACTATTTACTATTTTACAGGTTTTATAAAGTAAATAATTAGATTAGAATATGAGGTAAGTTTTAAACTTAAAATGGATTAGGTTTAATATTAGGCATAACATGAAATTGTTTGAAAATAAAAGTAAAATAAAAAAGTGCATACAAACATAATACCGGCACCTACTAAAGCATTTCTTTAAATGGATTTATTCATAACATATATGTGTTTTTAAATATCTACCAAAAGATAGACTTTTATTATCATTATTATTATGATTATTATGATTATTAAAATAAATATTTAAAATGTAAGCTTCAAGGCATAATAAACAAATGATATACATGCACAAGATGGATGAAAATATAAACAATGATATAATATGTACACGGGGAGTGAACCTATCCAGTAACTAAATCAAATGTTAATGGTTATTACAAAAGTTAAATAAATACATTTTGTTAGATATTATAAAGTATTATTAAAAATTCAACAATTAAACTATGAAACGACAAAATAGTAATGATTAATTCCCTTACACTCAACATATTATGTATTGCAACGTTAAGCAGTGATTGATCTATATTTAATTTAATATATAATAGTTCATCAATGAATTTATAATAAAACTTCTATGATTTTGAAGTGTTTATATTAGCTTATTAATTTTAAATAATTAACTATATTAAAATTCGTTCTATATTAACGAAAAGATTAAAGTGATCATTTCTAAACTGCTATGTACAACATCGCACAATTATTATAATGGAATAAATATGAATATTATATAAGTATTATTTCAAGCCTCATCACAAAGTTATCACTTTTATAACGCAATTTGTGATGTTTAAAATTAAATTCAATAAGCAATTCTTATAATGTTTTCCGTTGTACTTTTCTTCAAATCATCCAGCCATTTTCACGGACCACGGTTAACTCGTTTCATGTTACCAAAATAAAGATAAATATAATAATAAACATTTATTTCGTTTCTTTAATTAATTATTGTTGACTAAACGTTAATTATAGAAAAGATATTTTATTTTTACGAAAAATGTTTAAGCCATTATATGGGTATACCGTATGAATTTCTACAACTTTGACAAAAATATGTGAAAATTAAAATCAAAATACGGTTTTAATGAATAAAACGAGATTAATATTTCAACTATTTTTATACTTCTAAAATATTTTGTACTTATTAGAAACATACAAATCCAACAAACTCGTCGTACCTATAAATTATAAATGGGTATAAAGAGAATAGCCACTCCAAACGTCAAAGATGACATTGTTACGTTTTATTAAATAATAAGACATATGTTAAAAACAGTAAAGTTTTATAATGAATTTAAAATTGTACACACAGTCGGGTCGTGCAGAGGTTTATCCTGTTATATTCGACGATTTTATGGTCGTAATCTTATTACCCTAGGTTATGCTAAATAAACAAACAACAACATCATATTTTATTTGACTATATCCAACATACGATTTAATATTGTTATGCCTTATGCCTAAATAAACTTTTAATTAAACAAGGTTTATATTTATTTGCAAAGTAATACTACTCAGACATAGTACAGTAATAGATACACAATGTAATATGCAAATATTGTAACACAAAAACAGTCATCATTCTTCTTATAATCTATAATTGCATGTAATCTAAGTTAGTATGATCCATTGAAATCGCGTGCACTTACATAGGAGCACTGCTCATTTAAATATTACGGCATAAGAAAATTCACAGGCCCTATTAAACATACTGACTATTTATTTAGTTTTACTTAATAAAAATATTTCTGACCTTATTTAAGTCAATGCAATTGATTATGTGGGTGAAGTGGCTCAGATGTCAGCAATGCTGACGATGGTACATTATCGTACTACCTTAATAATAACGAATGCGTTGAATTGGTAGTGGATATTTTATTATGATTTGGAAACTCTAGATAACTTACCTCGGGATTATTCTGATGAAGTTCCGAACGATGAGTTTATTTTCGCAGCGAACGATGCAGACTAAGTACGGTGCAGTAGTATATAATACAACTAGACAGTACTAACTTGGCTATTAATTTATTATTATATTTATATATTTATTGAATTTATATATAATTTATTGATGTTCCACAGTTAATAAAATATCTTATAACTAATGTTAGTCAATGGCATAGCACAATCACAACCCGAACGGCTAGATTACATAAATATAAAATATAAGTATTTGCCATACCACACAAGTGACGAAACAGAATAAAAATAATAAAAACAAATGACAAACAAAAACATTTATGTACGACCTGATAACAACTGATGGCACTGATGGCAGAAGTTGGTGATGACGGTGGCTGTAGTTTCCGTTGTCCCAGCACATCGCTGGAACACCGAGCAGGGACCGACCAGACGGCGACAATCCACCGAACGTCGGTTGTTCAACACGGGTCAACGACCGCGTATACGTACGGAAGTTTTATACAGCAAAAACATTGTATCGCGGAAACAAGATTAAAACAGTTGAATGCGATTGATTGGATTCCGACGTTAAACTGTATAATAGAACGAAAACAACAATCGATCGTGTTCGCGCTGCGTTGGACAAACGAAAAGCATTTGGTCGCGAACGGCTTTGGTCGCACTGCGAGAATTCGGACGGGCGATGGCACGAAGCGAAAAAGGCTTTTTGCTTGACTCAAAAGCCCGAAAAGAATAGATCGTAGACACGGGACTTGTGCGGCACGACGATGAGCGTGAGGCTCGGATGCGCGTAAATCAAAGGCGGAATACGGTGATGACGCAACGGTTTTACGACGACGAACCAAGAAAAAGGGACTGCTACGCTAGACGAACGGTAAAAGATAAGAGACTGGGCGGCGGCGGCGGCGGCGATGGGCATCAGTGGTCATCGGCTAGACCGCGACGTTACAGCCCCCTCCACCGGTCTCTCCGGAAGGACAAAGTTTACATGGAGTGTAGTCTGCTGTACATCAACAGAGTTGCAAACGTTACGACGTAGGACTTGTCGCCGCACTAAATTTAAATATTAAAAGCGTATCCAAGATCCTACAGTTAATAATAATAATACCTAAGTATGTTTATTTAAAATATATATCGTATTGATTTTCGTAACCCATTGCATTCGGGGTTAGTCACTTTTATTTAAAATGGGAAAATAAATATGTTAAATATAAATATTTTTATTCAAACCTTTTCATTTGACTTCTAATATCCCCAGAGATCACGTATTTCACTGATTTTATTTAACTTCTTCATAAATGATATATAAATTTTCCAATTCGCGAGGTATGTCATTATATTATTAAAATCTCCAATAATATTACTAAAAAATATATAAGTATTAACAAGTTAGGGTCACACATTTTCGTTTCGTTCTATAATAGTATTTTTATCATACAAATGATTTATATATATATTTATTTTATATATTTTTATTTCGAATAGAACAGTTTGAGTGAATTGTGTACCGTCTTTACTGGTCAGCTGGCAGAATACATCTTTAACATCAATGTTGACGACACAGACTATAGCTTTACAGGGGTGTGTATATTATATTGTATAGCTATACAAATTGTTCACTATTTTATGATGTTATACCTTTTTTTATATTTTAAATTTGATTAGACAAGATATTGTATGATACGCCTATCGCTAATTACAATATTATAGTATAAAAGTACCTCCTATACAACATGACAAATGAAAATAATTTATTTACAGACGCGATTAAAGATATAGTTAGTACATTGTGATATATCACAGATATAATCTAGTTAATTTAAAAAGAAGTGTAAATTAATCGAGACTGGCCAACTATATGTTCCCAAGAAAACTGTGACTACTAATAAATAAAATGTAAAGAAAATTAAAAATGATAAAAAAATATTCATAGACAAATTGTATTAATATGTTATATTGAGAATTACAAAAACAGAAAACAGCCCAATTTTAAAAAGCTATATTTCGCTAACGTATTAACGAAAAACAATATCTTTTATATTGATTGAAGTTGAATACAATGTATTTATAAACCTTTGGTATTATAAAGGCTTAATACCAATTTAGTTCAATGTCATATGCAAGTGCCATTCTACACATACATTTCGGGGAGCGGGACTTTTAATCCATATGAAAATTTTGCAAATTACTGCCCATCCATCCTATTCTACTGCTGCTACACTTTTAAGTACCTATATCGAATTGGCGGTTGCATATTTTTCTTGCAGACTATATTATAAGTCGTTAATTTTTAATAATAGATTTATTAAGTCAAAAATAAAAAAATAAAATAGTAATTCATTGCGTAAGTATGATTTTTAATTGATTCGTATTTTAATAACAAATCAAAGTATATAATATAATTACAGTAATATCCCTCGTTATCCGCGGTTGGGTCCACGATAACATATTATTGCGTATGACCTAACCTTGCGATTGCGATAAAGTTTCAGTGTTATTAAATGAACACTGCAGAAACCGTCGTAGTGATCGACCGCATCAACGACTGAACTCGCGACACCCGACTGTCAACGAGTGGTCGGAAAACGAGCACGAGCAATATACCACCGCGCACCGTCCGTGCTCCGTCGCGTATTTCCCCAACCCTCTTACCTGATTTCGTTACCGTCGTTCTGCCGATTTCTTCGGTGGTTGTGGAGAGGCGTTGTATGCGTGTAGAATTCGGAATCAAAAAATAAATCCTTCACTGCGAAAATTTGCATACGATTTTTTTTCAAAAAAGTAGTTTTTACCGCACTTAGGTGGTTTAAATTTGGATTTTCGCCAATTTTCTGATATAGCAGGAAGGTCAGACGGTCCCTTGTACAGGTTTCCACGTTTTTAGAGTCATCGCGTGTACGCATCCTTCTTAAAAATACGTATATTTAGATGTTTAGGTGAAAAACGTCAAAAAATGAACAGGGGCCGTGAGTGGCCGTAGTATAAAAAAAAAATATCGACTATTTGGTGTTATTTTGCGCGTAAACTGTCTTAGAAACCCGTCCGACGATGTGTGTACAGTTTCAGATTCGAAAAATAAATCCTTCCCCACGAAAACTATGGCTTCAAAAACTGTTCACAGGTCAGCTTTGCGGTGGTTAACGGCAATACCAATCAAATTACAGTCCGGTATATATCCGAGATTGCGACACCCGTGAACACGTTACACGATAAGGGGCCGGAGAACGTACGCTGGTGATTTGTCGTCAAACTCCGTAGTGCATCCTCTTTTTCATACTCACTATCCTGAATCACCACATGCGAAGGTTTCAACCACAGTAACACATTTTTACGTACGTCGTCGGTTCGTCAACAGTGAAATTGTATCTATGTGTAATTCCATGCTGTTTAAGTTAATGCTGCGAAAAACTTAATAAATTATAACGATAATTAAATTCTTATTATAATAATTATAATAATTAGAATATTAAAAGTTAAAATAAATATGTCGTATTCTTATGTTGATTATAACCTGTATTTAAATATAATAGCAAAAAACTATGTTAAACTTATTAAATATTATGTTGTTTATGTTATTACTTATTAGGAACATACTAAGTACTAACATAGCTATACTTTTATTTGCAAAAAAAAAAAGGTGAATGAATAATACCATTGATTTCTGTTTGATTTTAAAATTTTGGCGGAACATTATTTGTAACTGTGTAGTGCTTATATACAAATCAACTGGATGCCGTTACCAGCCAATTACCCACTAAAAATTTGACTGTGATTGCTGCTGACCGATGTGTCCTACCGTGGTTCTGATAATCTATACTATATGGCACTAGGTCGTTAAAGTCTATGTGTCCTAAGTCGTTGAATGTTTTCGTTGTATTGTAATCAAATTGTCTGTACAATGCGCCGTACAAGACGAGTAATGTGATACACGTCATAATGTATTACTATTATATATATATTTATTTGGTCATTTTAGCTTTAAATATAGGTGTTGTTAGCTATAAATACTTACTAAACAATATAAATTATGTATTAATCATTCTTTACCATGGACACCTCTTGGCTATTTGAAAAAAAACTAATTTTATGTATTTTAAATAGCGTAAGAATGTGTTAGACTTGAGAAACATATTGGCAATAGCGGAAGAAAATTCTTAAATGCCCCTGGTGATGAATCTTGAAAAAAGCACTTATTACCAATTACAAAAATTGACAAATGTACGTAGTTAATAATAATAATTAATGAAACGCTGATGACCGAATTAGGCATTTTCATAATTCCATTATTAAATTCACACATGAACCGGTGCAGGTGCGCGAGATCGATGGCGACCGGATACAGACAGTATTAACGACAGCCAACAGGACGATGATTACACAGTATTAGGACCTGTGTGGTGGCTTGCCGCAGACTACAGAGTTCTGTCACTGTAATTTACACTTTCATTCGCTGTCGACGGCGACAAGCAATAGTTAGTTACTATTATTGCTCCATTGACTGCGCCGAAGATATCAATCAGTACAACTCTGGAATACTTTAACTATGCACTATTGTCTGATACTAATACCGACCGATAAGTATTTGGGGATGTCTTTCACCTTAAATGTGCAAGTCTGCCCGGATGGGTTTTGCTGTAGCAAGATCAGGTGAAAAACTGTTGCGCTGTGGTGGGTCGTACGGCCTTTTATACTCGTGACGGAACCGCAAAGTACAATCGGGGATAAAGATACAAAAATTTAATAATATAATAATAGGTATGCAAATAATACATTAATTTAAAAAAAATATAATAACAATAGTATGTCATGCAATTAAAATTATAATAATAATAAAAATAAAAATATATAAATAATGATTATCAATAACAAGGTATTATATAATAGGTAATAATAATAATAACAATATGATTATAATAAGTATATTAAATATGGTTTAAACATATAGGTATAGTTTAAAATGTTTAAATATATACAAATTTAGACTTTTTTTTACGAATAAAAAGTTATAAATATTTATTAATTGAAAAAAACAAGAGTTACTTAAAACAAATACTAAACATCTATACATATTTATAAGATACTTATATATTATAAATATAGCACGGTGTTTACATAAACATAATAAAAACAATTATTTCCGACAACATAGTCATCTCTCTTTTGTTTATTTGTGGAATATAATAATATATTATTATAGTTATAATTTATAATATTATTATAATAACATTAAAATATTTAATTTTAATATTTTTAAGCATATAATTGGCTCTAATGCCTAGTTAGGTTGGGATCTAAATTTCTAATCTTTATTCTCTATTCATTATACTAAAATAATTACTTGTAGATGAATAATATATATTAGAACATACAACAACATTCAAAAAGCGTCATGGATGTCGAACGATTGCAGAAATTTAAGTAAATATAAAAACGTATTGTACCAAATAAATACATATTTATTAAAATTTTTAATGTTTTGAAATTTATAAAAATAAGTTAAATTTTACACAGGTTATTTTGTTATCATTGTATAATCAATGACCTATTTTAGAATAAAGAGTATTTTATAAATAGTTTTTCAATACAACATACACTTTTTTTGTGACCTTTGACTAGGTAGACTATTGCCGTATACTAAATATTCTTTTTAAACTTGTCCCGTCCGCGTACACTGTGTTATGCCATACATTATTCGTAGTTTTATTTATATCTAATTTTCGTTAGTCATATTGTGTTGTATGTGTATTTAATAAGATAAAGTTCTCGGAGAGTACCGTAAGTAAAGAATGAAAAAACAAACGACTCAATGTAATAGCGAGTTAAGCAATGTCTGGACTCCGGATAGTACCAAAATACATAAGTCATGAGGATATATTTTATAAACTTAGTGTTGTATAATATCGAAAGAACGATCGCATAATAAAACATTATTATTATTATTAATATTCAGAATAAAGTATAAACATGGTACGAAATTCTACACAAATTTTCTAAAACTTAGAGATGACAGCGAATACAATTTATATGATTTTTAAATCGTTAATATATTAATCATAAGTACCTAGCCTCGTTACTAAGATTTAGTTAAATCAAAATATCAATACAACATCAAAAGTATTTAATTTATAATGTTTGCCTTATCACTATACTTATTGTCGAAAAAACACAAAAAAAGCTTAATATGTAATTCGATATTAAAATAAATATGGTTTCTGATTTCAGCATTACAAAGTAGAAGCACACCGACGGCGGTGTCGAACAAGATTGGTTGCCCGAATTCAATGCGGTGCATGATCAAAGGTTAGGTTCGAAACGGACGCGCGAGGTTCGGTGATCATCATTGGCCATCACTACCAGGACGTACAATCCGACGACGACGACGTGCGATTTACCGATCTGCCGGCAGTCGTGTCAGTCACGCAGCACACCGTCGTGGTGTGCGAGCCCACCGCGTCTGTCGTCGAGTCACAGGCAATTTTCGTAGCGATCGGTAATTCACTGAAGTACACCGTGTGCAGGAGAGCATCGCCTCGACCCGTCGGACCGTCCCCACCGACGAATTATTGCCGGTGTATCGCGATGGCTGGTGACATGTCTGTGCGTCTCGACGCGTTGTTGTCTCCGAATGAAAAATCAATACGACCTGTCGAAAACGATCAGTAACCCGCCGGTGGCATCCGCAAAAATGCAGGATCTGGAGACTTGCGCAAGAACACTGTTGTTGGTTGACAGTTGTTCGACCGTTTATTAAGTTATTACATATTATAATATTGTCAATTGAATCAACAATCTGTTTTTTTTTTTTTAATATTATGTGTTATAATCATATAATATAAATGTCACGTTGTTACGACATAGACAGTGTACTTGCGGGTTATCGAAATACATGGTATTGTGCTGTTACTTACCTGTGTGATTAACGAGAATTATGATATATTAACTCAAAATGGTGAAGAGGTCCCTGAGCAACATTAGTGAGTTCTAGTTAATGCTTGGTGTGTAGGCAAGTGTATGTATGTCAATCATATAATGTAGGTACTTACTAATGTGATTTAAACTGTTTCAATGTACATATAGTTCAATCGAAAGAAGTGAAATATTATAATTTAAAAAAAAAAAATCAATTAAAAGTACAGTACAAATCCAAGTCGTCCTTTAAATATATTATACCTATACTGGTCGATTAGAATGATAAACGTAAGTATATGCTGGCTAGTAATACAAACATCGCAATAACCGTCGCATGGAAAATGTTCGAAATTCTCGGTGGCTATGACGGATGAAATTTATTTCGAGTTTATTTTCATTTCAACAGTGCTATACGTTTAACATCATTACTACTTTTTCTCCACATTAAGCCACATATTAATATTAATAATAATGTACCTGTCTTATAAAATTCGACTTTATTAATAACGGCTTTAGTGTAATAACGGCTCTATGTTGACCTACTCAATTGGTAAGTGTTATAAACATTATTCAAAGCATGATGCCACTATGCACGCAGAACAACAGCCGTAGTAGATCTGACGTACATCACACGTTGTTCGAAGATATTACAATTGTAGAAGTCTTAAAAATTGTCATGAGCCAACAAGAAGACGTCATTATGGAAACACCGGAGATTGACACATTGGAGTTGGTCAACAAAGAACCAATTTTTCGAGTTTTTCGCAAGAGATATTTAAAAAAAGTGACTGCAAAATAGGTTCAATAGTTAGTAGCTCAAATTACCAAAGAGAACACTACATGTATGAATACACCCGAAAACAATTTGAAACCAATGAAAAAAATATACAACCAGATATAGGTATTAAAAAGTGTAGCACTGTAGCAGCATTTTAATGAGCCTGATTAGACTGGAATATGTAAAATTGTCAGAAAAATCAAGATTCTGCTTCCTAGGGCCGCAAGTATTTACGTATTTATGTTACGGGCAAAGTAAAAAGTCGAGCATTGTGCACTTAGACCGATTGTATACAGTGCCCAATTTGATTAGATCATCGTAGGTTAAATATTGATTATAACAAAAACTAAATAAAAAATCTTACTAGGTACATAAATAATCATAAATAAATTTTAAATAGACGCTTCAAATATTAGTTTTTACATCTATTAGGTATTCAATTAGGTTCATACAACTGAAGAGTTAATATAATTAACCAAACGTGTTTGGACATGATTAAATTGAATACTTTTTAGTATCAAAATATAATCATTATTGTTAATTATTACATAGTAATAATGTAAAGCACATAGAAATAGATTATTTTACATTATTTTACTTAATTTATTATTAAACTTAAATCACAATTGCGGTACTTTGAATTGCAAAGTCGACCAGATTTTTTACATTTACACCAACTGGTGGTACATAATTTATTGCAAGTACACCTAGTATACTTTCGAGTCGTGACTACCCGATTTAGAACTTTGCTTGCCACTTCATCTTTTAAGAAATTTGTACTGGTGGTACCTCATTGGCCTGGATAAACTCCGCTTTGCATATCGTGAGTAGCAATAGTGTTCGCGCAATATAGTATTGTGTGGTACATTATTGTTGAGATTCGGATCGGTTTTTATTATGATCGTTTACGAGTGTCTCGTACGAATAAAATATCCAAGTATAGTTTTCTAGTGATTTTGTTATGTATTAATGCTATTCGATATAAATGTGTGCAACGTTTTGTATTTAATTTACTTTGCCCTTTTTCCAAGCAATCTTGTACAATTCCAATATTAATATTCTAACATTATTGGTATAATACAATATTTTATATAGTAATTTTAGTAACTTCTATTTTTATTTTTTTTTCTGTAATAACTGATTCAAAATATTAATCATTGTTACGTTTGAATAAAAATATTTAAGTGAGCATACCTACAAAATTATACTCATGCGCATTTATTTACCTATATATGTTACGGGTAAAGTAAGAAGTGCGCAATGCCCGATTTTCAAGGGCAAAATTGAAATAAGTTAACATTCTCTGGACATTGTATACAGTACCCAATTCGATTTCAACACTATAGGATTAATATTGATTATATTAAAAATTACATAAATCTTACAGGGAAATTAAGTAATCATAAAAAAACTAAAATAGATGCTGTGTAAAATATTTTCATTACAGTAAAATTAAAATTATAATGATTATTATATTCTACAAAAATTATGTACTATTATAACACACGAAATTGTCGTTGTCTAGTCTAGCCATACGCTCCACGTATTGGTCAAGGACTGCGGGTGGTGACGAAGATGGGCTCTATCGTTTACTGTCGCATCGACTATTGACGAGTGACAACTATGTCGATCGAGGACAGACGGCGGTGATGACGTGGGCGGATGACAAAGATACAATGTGAGCTTCAACGGAAACCGTTGCAAATATTAATGAACAACCTCATCTCGAGCTCAAAGAGTTGGAACACTACGACAACAACAGCCACGACCAATGCTGAGGAAGCATCTTCACTGTTCTCATCGTAACGGCTACGTCGCGTTCTGCCGTCGTCCACGTTCAACGGGTAAAGATCTATCCGCTTCTCCGTAGTCGACCAGCCGGCTTCAGAGCGGAAATCATGCATTCGCGCCGGAAATAACAGACCATCCGGAATAAAGCCGGTGACTGGAACTGCGGCGACTACGATTGCGCTGTTCTACACTCCGCTGTCCAGTTCGGACATCCATTATTGACTATTGGCTCAATGGACTGTCTCGTCAGTCTATACCGACTACCGTCTAGAACCTGTTCCTTCCGCTACAGCGTATGTTTACATCCACCGTATAACTGAATTATAGGTCACATCATGGTCGAAATCAGTGACGGTTCAGACAGTTTTTCTACACAGAGTTTGGTACCAGGTGCTTATAAGACATGTGATAAATGATACGTGTACGTGTCTTACAATTTTTAAATTTATT
Organism: Rhopalosiphum maidis; assembly: GCF_003676215.2. Lineage (NCBI taxonomy): Eukaryota > Metazoa > Arthropoda > Insecta > Hemiptera > Aphididae > Rhopalosiphum > Rhopalosiphum maidis. The sequence goes on along the minus strand of NC_040877.1, from coordinate 1,580,276 downwards.
ATTCGTATTTAAATAATTGTATTATTATACAAATAATAATAATAATAATAATAATAATTTAATAACATTATTTTTCATTTATTTTAATTTTATCTATAAATTTCGATACAATAGATTTGTGTGGAAGCAACCCGGTGTGACCAGCTGTAGTAGGTCGATGCGGTAATAGTATATGTCACCAGGTAATATTGTCGGCTGACAGTCGATCGATTGTGGTTAGTGGTTACTGCACGTTTTGGAACAGTACTTGTACTAGCTTTGCGGTGATAGTGAACTGTAATTCATATAGTTTATGAGAGACGGAATGGAAGGAGAATAGAAAATATTATAAACAGTATACCATAATAAAAAATTGTATTGAGAATATCGAAATTGATAAACAATTCCGATAGTAAAAATAAAATAATAATAAGTAGTCGAGATACGTTGTATTGATAATGATTAATGAACAATGAAAATTATCAAAACGAAATGACAATAACAATTTACAATAATATGATAATATACTTAACCGGTTTGGTTAGTAATTATCTTATATTAATATTATGGGTAAGGTCGATTTGTAATCATTTTAGTTCGATTGCACTCAAGCAAGATCAAGGTGTAGGCGACATAGGCCCATGCAAAGGGCGGAATTTAAAATGTTTGGATTATAGATTTTATGAAGTATTTACATGTAAGGTGCGGCAAAACTCAAGTTTGATAGGTGTGTTTAAACATTTGAGCCGGACCTGATTGCACATAGGTAAATAAAGGTAATGCCTAAACTGCTTCAATTACAAAAAAAAGTAAAGATCGAACTACACTCGGGTTTAAAAAGCAGTGCAATTCTACACTGCCGTCAGTTTACCAATACTTTGTAATGCTGACATTAGACTATCAGAGTCTAAATAAAACAAAATTATATTTATTTTAATATCGAATAACATATTATGTTCATACTTATGTAACTATACTACCTCGCCGTCATTTTTTTACAATAAGTATCGTGATAAGGCAAACATTATTAATTAAATACTTTTAATGTTGTATTTATATTATGTTTTAACTAAATCTAAGTAACGAGGCTAGGTACTTATGATTAATATATTAACGATTTAAAAATAATATTAATTGTATTCGCTGTCATCTTTAAGGTTTAGAAAATTTGTTTAAAATGTCGTGCCATGTTTATACTTTATTTTGGATATTAATTCTAATAATAATTTTTTATGATGCTATCGTTATTTCGATATTATACAACACTAAGTTTATAAAATATATTATTCTCATGGCATGTATTTTGGTAGTATCAAGACTTTACTTAACTCACTAATACATTGAGTCCGATTCGTGTACTGATTGGTCGACAAATCAATTTACCGACACCCGATTTTAGGACACACTATATTATGATGAATTATACTTACTAATTAAACTATATCATTTTTTATTGTTTTAAATTATTTGTATAATTCACGAATATTGTTCAAGTCAAATATTAAAACTATAAATTAACATTATAAGCTTCTGTTTTATAAATGAAAATGAAACATTATTGCATTTAAGTGTTCCATAATACAAATCGTACCATTTTGTAACCTAAAATTATAATTCCAAATGTTAGAAAAAAATGTATTATTATATATCATAAACGCTTTACCTATCTTTTGAAAATGATAACCTTTTTTCTTATTGTCTATATTTAGTTTTTATCTTTTGTGGTCGATTGCAGTTATTTTGTGCTATAAGGTCATGCTCGAAGTTTGTTTGTTAGTTGTGTAGCTCTTTGATTAAAATAAAAATATTTGGCTTTTATCTACCAACAGCTTTATTAAGAGCTGCATGCCATGTTTCAAGGTGGTTTATGGTCCTTACTCCATCTGTATTAAAATGAATACTCATATTGCTATTAAATAGACAAATATCTGGATCCAAGTATGTTTCGGTAAAATAATTTAATAATTTTAGCACACCTAAAATTATAATTTTAAAAAATTAAGTTTTACTAAGTTCGTACAAATTACGTAAAAAGTTATATTTCCTTTCTGACTCAATTTGTTTAATCGGAACTATGGCTTACGAATAAAGACGACGAACAACTTTTTTAATATTATCGGCAAATATATTATCGTAAGACTTTGAACTTAATGCCAAATAGATTGCTGAAAGTGAAATAGACACCCTTTTATGGGTGTATCAGAACCAAACACTGCCGAATGGAGACAATCATTCCAATTTCAAAATCTATTTGGAAACAAGTAGGATTGAACTTTAATCCATTTCTCAATGCCGCTTGTTTTATTATTTCAAACATTCTCAAATATGTCGATGTACTTTTACTGTGCAATAATGCATAAGCCTAAAAGAATATATTTAAACATAAATAATTAGTATTTTACTAAATTATAAAATTTATATTATAACTATTAGGGGTATCATCATTCCTATAACAAAGCAGTGTAAGGTATACAATTTGTGTAAACATTTTTGGTGCTGACTTAAATGTACCATCCATAAAAACTGTATTACTAGAACAAAGACGTCGTAAAAATCCTTCGGTACCAAATACAACGATTTTATTATCCGTGCCATCAAATACTGTAGGTAATAATATTATAATTAGTAATAGTATTTATAATTAAATCATTTAAATAATTTAGAATAAATACCTAAAAGAAAATCTTTTCCATCATTCGTTGATCGCCAATTACCTTCAATTCTAATTCAGACAGCTTTTTAGGTAACGTTGCATTAATTTCATATGTTTCCTGTATGTCAAACTTTTTACACTGGTATAAATTGATATTGTATCCTTTACCTTACTTCGGCTTCCGTAGAATCCTCTATTCCTGAAGCCTTAATTGATCTTCGGATTTCATTAAGTGTCTGTGGTATAGTCTTTGTGGGATTTATCACCACTTCGTCCTTCAAATAAGTTATTTTCAAGTTATAAAACACGTATTAAAAATTAATTTTAAAAAATAGTATAAGACTCGTGAATAAAATTGTATAAATTAAAACAAACTCACTTTAATCTTATTTCGAAAACCACGTTCAGCCAATTGGATTCCATGCATCGAATGGATATGCGTTTTTTGACATTATAGCATTATTGGAATCTTCTCTGTGTATTGCTCGACCTCCATAATCATCAATACATTTATAATAATGGTTAAAACCTCTTGTTCTATCAATTCGATGTATAAAATTATCCAAAAATAAAAGTTGGCCATCTCGTTCAGAAGTTATTATCAACCACGACATTTTAAATTTAATTTTAATATATAACTAACTGACGACGCAATGATTATACAAACTGACAAATTTCATTAATATCATAGTATAGTTTTATCAACATTTTGATTTTAGATTGTAATATTCTAGATTTCCAAATAAAAATTATTTTTATATTTTATGAAATTACGTTTTGTTGACGAATCGGAACATTTTTTATTTTTACCGTAAACCGGTTTCCGTGTTGGTGAGACGAGTATTCGGTGAATTGGGTGTCGGCAAATCGGACCTGAATCGTTTGTTTTGACATTCTTTATTACGGTATCCTCCGAGAGCTTTACCTAATTAAATACATAAACAACAAATAATGAATATCGTAAATTAGATATGACTGAAGACACAAATAATCTATGGCATAACACAATGTACGCGGATGGGACAAAGTTAAAAAGAATAAAAAGTATACAGCACTAGTCGCGTTGAAGTATAATATTACTTTGAGTTATGGCCGGTCGGAGGTGGAAGAATATCGTGAGCCTTTTTTTTTTTTACGAGGCAGAATGTACACGACCGCTGAGGTTCTGGTAATGGATAATAATTATCGCCTCGTCGGTTTTGTTGGCTATGGGCATAATATAATACGTAAGCTATTTATTCATTTTTATATTATAATTTATGATAAATGCTTATAAAATAAGACGCTAACTAAATAATGTTTTCTTTAAATAAATATAATGAACTTATAAACTATATATCTATTAAACTGTTTATTTCTTATTATTGTTAATAATATACTATACATCAGTTTTAACTATAATTATTATTGTACTTAATTTAATTGAGTTTAAAACCGTTCTGTAAAATGTTTACAAATATTTAAAACCGTAATTTTAGAATCGTTCATTGAATATGTTGTAGTTTTTTTTCACGTAGATTTGTATTTGTATAAGCTCTTCACAAAAAGTTTTAATTATTTTGTGAAATCTTAAGTTTATGATTAAACAAATATTTTGATGAATTTATTTTTAAATGAAAAAGAAGACATTTTTTGTTCCTAACACTTATAAGTTATAACATTAAATCAATATTTGAACTTATGTTTATAAATTTCAAATAGTTAAAATATTAATAAGTACGTATTTATTATAGTATTAATATCAGCATAACAATTTAATATATACCAACACTTTTAGAAAATGTGTAGGCACACGCAAATGATCGATGTGTGGAGGTTGTGTGTAAAATAAAGTTTAGAACGCAATATACTAATTTGGAATATAGACACCAGCGCGCTGTTTATAACTTAAGAAATGTACGTAAATTACTTTTATTTGTAATACTGGTTTACTCAATTACTCCTCGATACGTGGTTTTGTTTTATACTTACTGATTAATCCTTTAAATACCGCTGTTAAACATAATTTTTCGTTATTATTACTGTATCTTATTCAACGAACTTAAAGTTATTAATTTAGTTAATGATTTATATCATTCATATTAATTATCTACAACATAGTCGACTATAATATATAAGTTATTTGTTTTATGATTTATTATATATTTTATAATATTTTTATTTATTATATTTTTTTTTATTTCATAATATGCTAATACACAGATTTATATTTATGAATAATCATTGCTAACAAGAACTATATATTAATAAATATAAAAAAATCATTTTTACAAATTAACAAAATAATTTTATTATGATTATAATTTTTATAGCTCATACAAAATTATCATATATATCAGTATATATAATAATAGCATCTATACTGACTTTGCGGTACCGCTTTGGCTGCCTTGATTATATTAAATATATTTGATATATCTCGGTGATGGTAGTCGTGGATCTGCATCCGTACATTCATTGCTGTACGTCTCTCAATAACGCAACATTTTCTCGCTCTATTTTCGCCATCGGTAACATTTTTCTACACTGCAGTTGATTTTTCATCATACTTAAATTATATTCTATCTACTTATGTGAGGATTTGACTAGATTTTATAATAATTTTCATAACTCTACTTCGATAGAGCCAATAAGTGTGTATGACGGATTAGTATTGATTTAATTCGTTGTATGATTAATTTCATTATAGTTTTGTTAGTTAGATTGGTTTTTGTGTCGCAAATAGATACATAAATATATATATTTATACATAAATATATATATTTATATATATATATATATATATATATATATATATAAATATATATATATAAATGTGACAAAGCGTTTTTATTTGAAGATCACTCTTATTATAGTTATTATATTTATATGTAATTGTTATTTATAGTTTTTTACCATATTGATGTACACTTGTTCGGAAATAGTTCAACACATTTCCAAATTGTGGTTGTTCTTACTTTTGATTTAGGTGTTTCGGTAAACAGTATAAACAAAATGAAATCCTATACATTTTTGAACAAATAATACATTTAGTTTTCTATAATTACTAAGAGGTATTATTGTATACAGTCAGTAACTAGTAGCTACCATCCAACGTACATCATCAAGTTCAAATAACATTGTATTGTGCTCCTATATAAGGATCAGGCTATAGTTGACAGAGTGTAAGCAATTCTATATCCTTTGCTACTATAGAATTACGTCGTTTCCAACCTAATTTTACGATTTGTACGTCACTCCTTCCACTAAAAAAATAAAATGATATGTAACCTGCAAATTATACTATTATCAAGATTGCAAGTTGTAAGTTCGTAATAATCGGTACATGCATATTATAATGGATTTATCGAGTGTATAATTAGAACACTATATAATGATATGGTATAAAATATTTTAAAAATGGATTCCTGTAGGGTCTATGAAAAATTAACTTGTGATATAATATATACTTATACTTTTTATGCTTATTTTTTTATTTTGGGAGTAATAAATTGTAATTGTTATTAAAATATTATAAGTATATTATTATACTGTATAATATTATAGCGCCACAGCGCATTGACATATTGTGGGACACCAATGAGATTTTGTTCAAATCATACAGCTACTGGTCATATTTATATATATATATATATATATTTATATATATTACTCCTTGGCTGAAAATTGCCACGAACACGCTTAATTATACGTTCGGTTTTGACTATAACGTACGTGTACGGAGAACAGCTGATGTATATAGTTTTCGACGACGGCGAATGCACGTGTAAATTACTGCGGACAGGACTCTGTAGTCTGCAGACAGCCATCGCACAAGTTCTAATTCTGTGTAACCATCGTCCTGTTGGCTGTCGGTAATACTGTCTGTATCCTGTCGCCGTCGATCTCGCGCACCTGCACCGGTTACACCGTACACGGAAACAGCAGCTGAGTCGACACTGCTGACATTTTTATTCCAAGCAACTCAACCAGTACCGCCTTTTCCATCAATACGTCGTCGCTAACGTAGTCATCACTATTGGGTCTGAGTCGTGGACAACGTGTTCATCAATAGCCGCTGTATGGTCCGTCACGACGCAATAGCGATAGCCACTGTGTAACGACGCGGTAATCCAAACGGCTTCATGTGTACATCGCTATCGTTCTTCTAATGTACTTATGTGTGTACAACAAAATAATAATCAAAACGTTTTTACGGCTGCATAACTAACAGGTGCGTCTTTATATTCCAAACATCAATAACGATAGTGACCAGCGTGTCATACTTTATAGTAATCGTTTGTTTGATTCATGGATGCCTCCCCGTCTACCATTTCCCCGTCTAATACCTCTCCCCGCTAATATTATATTTATATAATCTTGTTGTATTTATACAATCTTGTTAAATGGTTATTTATAATAAGTATAGTATAAAATTTACCATAAAACATTTTAATGTGGTTGTTCTAAATTATTAGTAATTCAAATTAAGTACTTATTCATTTATATTACGTTCATCATATGTGGACATATTATCTTCTATACGTTTAGCAACATCCCGGTATATTTTTTTTTGCAGAAGGTGTTTGTCCAGTGATGAATTGATTAATTTTTATCTCGGTTAAATGTTGTTCTTTTTTAACAATCTCAATAAGTCACCATATGGTAGAATGAGACGCAGCTAACAAAAACGAAAATATTCTTTGCCAACCTTCAACACTATTTTTTTTTTTTTTTGGTAAACCACCCATTTGTGAAGTATCATATTGGTTCCATAATTTTAAATCAAATATTGGGGTAGATGTTTATTTCTTCTAGTTATACCAACTGGAAGTTAGTCAATGTTTTTCAAAATAATCAATTAAATGAAGTGATAACTCTTCATTGTCTACATAAAACTGTTGAGACATTAATTCTGCGAATTTCTTAACAACAGATGGCGCAGGAACAAAATCTAAAGCTATTATTTGATTTATTTTCAAAGCGAAATCTGCATAATTCGTATATTTTTTGACGTATTTCTGGGAAATTTTGTATTTTTCGCCATAAACATTGAAAAAAATGAAAAAAACAGCCTCACATTTGTGTACCAGTAAATAAAAATAATTATATTAAAAAGGAAAGATATTGGTCGAGAAAATGACTTTCGGTGAAGTGATTACGAGGAAATGTCTGAAGGGTAAATGACAGACGGGCAAGTGACCTGGTACCGTTAGTTTATCATATTAATTTCATTTTTGTTGTATATTTGCAGATTTCTCTATCGGTGGTAACAGATCTATTGTGTACGCGAATTGTTAAAGTGCATTACGAGGTTATAAAACTATTTCGGGTCTGTGTTTTGAAGAATAAAAACCGTTCTTAATTTAAAATATGTAAAGTTAAAAAAAGTCATGGGAAACATTTATAATTTATAAATAAAAACAGTAGTCGATAAAAAGTAAATGTTATTTATGAAAATAAAAACTAAAAATGTTTAAAAATATTTTTGAATGAAATAAAAAAATTAAAAAGTGGTAAAAGCCAGCAAAATATTAATTTATTTATATTTATTATAAATTATTATATAAAACATGAATAAATACAATTTAAGTTTAAAATTATGTGTATAGCCAACAAAAAATGAAAATAAATAATACTAATTACTAAATCACTCTAAGTATTAAATAGCCAGAGGTGTAGTAACGGTACTGCGGAAGTAGCCTACCAAATTAGAATTTTTATTCTATTATCAAAACGACAATTTTGTAATTATACATGCATTTTTAAATATTTTCGTATTCATATATTCAGGGGCACTAGAGACTTTTCTTCCGCTATTGCCAACATGTTTTTTAAGTCTAACACATTATAACATTCTTAAAAATACATAAAATTAGTTTTTTTTCAAACCGCTAACAGGTGTGCATGGTAATGAATGATTAATACATAATTTATATTGTTTAGTAAGTATCTATAGCTAATAACACCTATATTTAAATCTAAAATGACCAAATAAATATATATATAATAGTAATACATTATAACTTGTATCACATTACTCGTCTTATACGGCGCATTGTACAGACAATTTGATTACATCTATGCGTAGATTAACATATTAATGATAATATAATACCTATAATAATGTCTATTAGAAATTTTATTATACCTTCAAAAAGACATATTTTTCATTATAGATGCAAAAAAAAAACATTTCAAAAAATGTGTATGAATTTGTATTTTTATACATAATTTGTGAGAACCTACAAATGAATGATAAATCTAGGAATACGGATGTCAGCATCTCTGGACCCACGAAAGCGTTCAACGACGCAGGACACATAGACTTTAACGACCTGGTGCCATTTAGTATAGAGAATCAGAACCACGATAGGAGACATTGGTCAGCAGCAATGACAATCAAATTGTTAGTGGGTAATTGGCTGGTAACGGCATCCAGTTGAATTGTATACATTATATACATAGTATCCTACGTAACATTGTAGGATGGCGGTATCGAAACCATACGCATTTTCACTACAAACAGTAGTTCTTAACGGGATTCCTGTGGACTTGGTATAAGTGATCCGCCAAAATTGTAAAATCAGTCAGAAAAAATACTAGTATTTATAATCAAAGGAATTATTCATTCAACTTTTCTTTTGCAAATAAAAGCTTACCTATATTAATATGTTACTTATAAGTAGTAACATAAACAACAGGATATATAATAAGTTTAAATAAAATTATTTAAAAAGTTAATTTTTTACTTTTAAATTTAAATACAGGTTATAATCAACATAGGAACACATCATATTTATTTTGACAATTAGTATTATTATATTATAATATTTTATAAATTTTTTTTCTAAAATAAATACGGTCTGGAAAAGATTTATAATAATGTTATACGTTTGCAGGTATATAATTATTAAATTTTTATTTATTATGAACATTTACGATAAAATTCATTATTTTATGATTAAAATTTAGCATATTAATAAAACATAAAAACTTTATAAGGGTCTTAGATTTTGAGTTAAGCTATAAGAAAAGATTTTTAAATTTAAAATTAAAATAATATCCAAGTTGGTTAATTATTATTGAATCATCGTGACCAATAAATAAGTTATATAATTCATTTTGCACGTGATTGTTTATTCTACTATTTTAAAGGTATCAATAATAAAAGAGGTAAAGTAAATAATTAAATTAGGTGAGATAAGTTTTAAATTTAAAATGTATTAAGTGTAATATAAGGTACAACATGCAATTGTTTGAACATGTAAGTAAGAAAACTTGTATTATTATAGCATACTCGGCGGTTGTATTAAACATTATATGCATTTTTAGATGAAAAGATAAAAAAATAAATACATAATCACAAAATCATCTATATTATAAATATATATTAGGTTAAGAAATTCAAAATTGTCGAAAATTTTTCGAAATTAAAATAGTTTGCTTAATAAACAAACAACAACATCAAAACATTCACGTTGTCGTGGTGTTATATTTTCGTTGCCAATCAATCGATCTGAAATAGCTCATAGATGATATAATATTATAATATATATTTATTATTGGGAATTTCCAACGTGCCAACTCGTAAAATATATTAAACTTACTGACTTTACATAACTACATAAATTTAAGTTTGTTAAGTTAATTTAAGTATTTTTAGTGTTATTTAAAATGTTTACACGTATATTTCAATCTAAAGAAATGATACGTTATTATTGTTAAAGAATAACACATCTAAAAGTACAGTACAAATCAAAATCATCGCAATACCCGTCGTCTGTGAAATTATCAAAATTCCCGGCCGCCGATGATAGACGAAATATATTTCTAGTTCATTTGCATTTCATCAGTCCTATACGTTAAACATCATTACTAGATTTCTTCTCCACGCAATGTCACATATTATCGATATTAAACACATAATAACTATTTACACAGCACTGTGCTCCATTAAATTTGACTTAATTAATAACGTATTTGGCGTCATAGACGAAGACGATAAATCTATTCATATGGTACGTGCTTTTGACGTTATTCAAACAATGGTTGTATTATGCATGGAGAACGACAGCGGTACATCTGACGCGCACACGTACATGTCGTCAGAAAATATAATCGAAGAAATCTTTCAAATCGGCCGATTAAACCAGACGAAGTTATTAAAACACCGGATATCGAGACCGTGGAGTTGGTCGACACAGAAAATGTTCAACTGCCACTCGTTCAAGACGCCGTAGTAAGCGATGACGTGGTTTGTCCTGTGGTGATAGAGGAGTTGGGCGATGAGGTGAGCGTCGGAAATACCAGACCATCCGGAATATAGCCAGCGATTGGAATTGCGGTGACTACGATTGCGCTGTTCTACGCGCCGCTGTCCAGTTCAGACATATATTATTTACTATTGGCTCTATGGACTGTCTCGTCGATGTATACCGTTTACCGTCCTCAGCCTGTTCCTTCCACGACAGCGTATGTTTACATTTACTGTATAACTGAATTATAGGACACATCGTGGTTGCAATTAGTGACGGTTCGCACAGTTTTTCTACACCGAGTTTGGTACCAGCTGCTTATAATAATATATGTGATAAATGATGCGTGTACGTGTCTTAACATTTTTAAATTTATTATTTGTACACATTTAATTAAAAACACAATACAAACAATAATAATAACTAAAATAATATTATAATAACATTATATTTAATTTATTTTAATTTTATGTATAAATATCGATACAACAGATTTTTGCGATGGGTAACTCGGTGTAACGAGCCGTGGCGTAATAGTTTATGTCACCAGGTAATATTACAATTCCGACAGTAAAATCAAAATAATAATAACAGTCGTTATACGATGTATTGATAATGAATAATGAAAATTATTCAAAACATAACAATTTACAATGTTATGATAATATACTTAAAAGGTTAGGTTAGTGATTATCTTATATCAATATTATATTATTATGAGTAAGGTCAATTTGCACTCATTTCAGTTCGATTGCACTCAAGCAACACTCAAAGGATAGGCCCTCGCATAGAACGACATTTAAAATTGTCCTATGATATAATAATAATTTATTGAAAATATTTAGATTAGATAGACAGCTATTGGAGCTGAACTATTAAAATTACAACACTTTATAGATTGATTTTCTAATTTTTAGTTTTTAATAGTACAACTAAAATAAATAAATATTACTTATAAACTGATACATAAATATTTTATGGATCGCAGACTGGTCAGTTAATCCATGTTATTCTATTTTAGACCTCCTATATTCCTAAATATAGCTGTTAGCTGTGTTGGCCAAGACTCAAAGCCTGATTGGACGAATTCGATTCACCGAGTTTCTGAGTTTTAACATCAACAGTATGGCGTATAAAGGCAGGACACTTTAAGCGCAAACTACTATAAATTTTTCATGATAATCAATTTATAAATTGGGTCTAATTACTACACAATATTGGATATTTAAAAAGCAAATATACTAGCTGTACGGTGATAGTGCACTGTAATTCATATAGTTTATGAGAGACGGAATAGAAGGAGAATAGAAAATATTATAAACAGTATACCATAATAAAAAAAATGTATTGAGAATATCGGAATTGATGGAAAATTCCGACAGTAACAATAAAATAATAATAAGTAGTCGTGATACGTTGTATTGATAATGATTAATGAATAATGAATATTATTCAAACAAAATGACAATAACAATTTACAATAATATGAAAATATACTTAACCGGTTAGGTTAGTAAATATCTTATATAAATATTATGGGTAAGGTCGATTTGCACTCATTTTAGTTCGATTGCACTCAAGCAAGACTCAAGGCGTAGGTGACATAGGCCCATGCACAGGGCGGAATTTAAAATGTTTGTATTATAGATTTTATGAAATATTTACATGTAAGGTGCGGCAGAACTCAAGTTTGATAGGTGTGTTTAAGCAATTGAGCTGGGCCTGATAGCACTTTGGTTAATAAAGTTAATGGATGAACTGCACCCTTAAAAAAAACAAAGGTTATGATCGAACTACACTCGGGTTTAAAAAGCAGTGAAGTTCTATATAATATTATGTCATAACACGGCATGTTATTATTTTATTAAATAATATATACAAGTAACATACATTTTATTATAGTAAATTAAAAAGTATAAAAAATAATAGTTAGTATGGCAAAGATTTTATTTATGCGGAAAGAAAATAATTAAAATAATTTTAATTTAAAAATTAAAAAATAAATTGACTGCGCAAAATTCTTCTTCTTTTGTACAATTAACATATTGGTTTTCCATTTACATCACTGACGAAACGCTAAATTAAAACGACGCTAATTAAAGATGTGTTTTGATACATATATTAGAAATTATAGAAATTTCCATCCGATATTGTCGATTACTAACGTTAGAAAAAACTTTGTACTTTACTAATAATAAAATAAAAACTAAAAATGTTTGAAAAATAAAATAATAAAGTGATAGCAAAATAAAAAAATAATAATAAAGTAGTTAATTAGTTTCTTATATATATTAAAAAAAAAATAATAAAAAACATTATTTAGCCAGAAAAATATTCTATTTATTATAAATTATAAAATTAAACATGATTAAATATATTTTACGTTTTAAAATATGTCTAAAGCCAATATACAATAAAAATAAATAATACTAACTACTAAAAAACTATAAGTATTAAATAGGTATAATGCTAGAAGCATAGTAATGGTATTGTGAAATGAGCCTACGAAAGTAGTATTTTTATTCTATTGTCAAGATGCACAAAGCAACATATAATTGATAATATTACAATACCTATTATAATGTCTAATCAACATTTTATTGTATCTTCAAAAAAACCTTTTTTTTCATTATACCTTTTGAAATGCGTATGAATTTGTTTTTTTTCTACATACTACGTGTGAACTTACAACTGAATGATAAATCTAGGAATACCGATGTCAGCATATCTGGACCCTCGAAAATGTTCAACACATACACTTTAATGACCTGGTGCCATATAGTATAGAGTATCAGAACCACGGTTTCACCACCATGTTGTCAAAGTCTTTGGATGGCTGAATAAAGTGCGTAGTTAACTTAAAACGATATAATAAGCTTACTTTTTGCAGTGGCGTCGTTTGTACTGCGCAGGGTATGCCCATGCTTATTTGAAATCCAATATTGTTGTAATAAGTGTAAACCCACTTCATAAATTAATAGAAATTTGCACTTAAAATGGTCTACTTTAAACGCCATGCGTAGTAAAAAAAAAGATTGAATACAACACTGATTTATTGCAGTATTTTCTCAATGTCGCAGATGAACTGTTCAACGAAAACAGACCGGGTCGATGCACAGATGACCAGTATTATATATGTGATGGCAATACGAACAATGCAAATCACATACCAAGATGAATAATGAATTGCTGAGCGACTACATATTTTACGCACAAAAACGATATTTAAGTGAAACAATACACTCGACACTGAATCAACACTAACTAATTTGTAGTTACGTACATTATTATCATTTATTTTATCAATACCTAAAAGATATAACATTATTTTTTAAAACACTTATAAAAAAAATATCTATTCAGCTAAATATAATAATGTTCTCGATTAAAGGTATACCAAGTGTCAAGTTAAAGTACAGATAGTATGTTAAAACACTTCATTAGACATTGTAATATGGGAGGAAGATCCAACGGTCCCTTGAACAGGTTTCCACGTAGAGTCATCGCCAGTACGCTTCCATCTTAAAAATACGTAATTTTAGTTATTTTGGTGAAAAACGTCAAAAAATACGCAAGGGCAGTGGGCAAACGTAGCATAAAAAATAAAAATCAAGACTATTTTCAGTTTTTTCGCATACAATCCGTTTCAGCAACCTGTCTGACGATGTGTGAAATGTTTCAGAGTCGAAAAATAAATCCTTCACTACAAAAACTTGCAATACATTATTTTTCAAAAAAGTGGTTTTACCGTACTTAAATTTGGATTTTCAGCAATTTTCTGATATGGTAGGATGGTCCAATGATCCCTTGTACAGGTATCCACGTATTTAGAGTCATCGCCAGTACGCTTCCATCTTAAAAATACGTATATTTAGATTTTTAGGTGAAAAACGTCAATAAATAAACAGGGGCCGTGGGCGGCCGTAGTATAAAAAGAAATATCGACTATTTGGTGTTTTTTTGCACGTAAACTGTTTTACGGACCTGTCCGACGATGCGTGTAAATTTTCAGAATCGAAAATTAAATCCTTCACCACGATAACTTGCAAACTTATTTTAAAATATAATACCCATCCTACGGTTAATAATATTTGAATTCAACACTTGTCTAATTCTAGTATTATACTTAATATTATTATATAATAAAAGATATACAATATACTATATAAATCAATAATAAATATAACTGTCTATGTCCTATGATATAATAATTTTTTATTGTAAATATTTAGTTTAGATAGACAGCTATTGGAGCTGAACTATTAAAATTACAACATTATATAGATTAATTTTCTAATTTTTAGTTTGTAATAGTACAACTAAAATTAATTAATATTACTCAAAAAATGATGTATTAGTATTTTATAGATCGCAGACTGCTTAGTTAATCCATGTTATTTTTTTTTAGACATTCTATACTCCTAAGTATAGCTGTTAGCTGTATTGACCAAGACTCATAGCCTGATTGGACAAATTCGGTTTACCATGTTTCCGAGTTTTAATATCAACAGCATGGCAAAAAAAGGCAGGCCAATTTAAGCTCAAACTATTATCAATTTTTCAGGCCAATCAATTTATAAATTGGGTCTAATTATTCTACAATATTGGATTTTTAAAAAGCAAATATATACCCAGCACGGTACAAATGAAGACACTGCAATAGGTAAGGTTATTATTTCGGTATAAGTCAACTGCACACTTTATTCGGCCACGCAAAGACCTTAGTGGCATGGTGTTAAGCTTTAAAAGCACCGCGGTTAAAGACGCCGCCCGACTACAATACCCCAAATATTACAGTGATAGCCACTATCACTTTACAACGGCTGCGAAAATTGTTCACAGGTCAGCTTTGTGTTGGTCAACTGCAATACCAATTAAATTACAGTCCGGTGAGGGCACAGACACAGTCAGGATACATATAATAATATAATATTTATATATATTATATGCATATCGTTCAGTACCGTCGTGCCACCACAATTAGACATCGTCACATCAGCACTCAAACATCTGCTGACCATCGGTGGTGTGTTTCCGTAACCTCATATTATTTGATATTTGATATTTGATTTATTTCTATTTTTTTTTTATTTTTACAATATATCTTGGTGAGACGTCTCCTGCACCAATACATTGTATTTTAGTACGATCGCAAAATACCTTTTGCGATTTGGATCGGCTTATTATTTTTACGCGTCTCCCATTGCGTTCGGCCGTTCGTCAGCCTCAGCTCGAGTTGCAACGCGAAAACGTTGTACATCACTGGGCCGTTATTATATTGAGGTGCGTCCGAGTGGGCCACCACGTCGCCGCCATCTATTCGGTGCTAAACGCTTCAGTACGTCTTTAATATTTTTATCATTGTTGTCCGGCCTTTTCGCCGGTGTTTCGATCGCCTCAAGCAACTTCACTACCACTTGTCGTTACGTTTGTACGCACAATGCATCGTTTCGTCACCATCAAGCAGTCGGTCGCATTGCTCCGTAACGAATATTTTTTGAGCTGTCGTAAATCAGTAACGTTTGCCATAATTGCTGTGATGGTGTCATCGAGGCACAATCGCTGTCTACTGCGGTACGGCTGACCACCGTGTCGCCGTCACCACCGGGCCGCGCGATTGTAAAAGGCGGGTGTTCGGCTGTCCGCAATGCAGAAGGGGTCTAACGCGACTCTATCGGAGCGTGCGACACTCGTGAACTCGTCACACGACGGGGTGCCGAAGAACGTACGCTGGTGATTTGTCGTCAAACTCTGTAGTGCATCCTCTTTTTCATACTCACGATCCTGAATCACCACATGCTATGGTTTTACCGGAGTAACACAATTGTACGTACGTCGTTGGTTCGTCAACAGTGAAATTGTATCTTTGTGTAATTCCATGCTGTTTAAGTTAACGCTGCGAAAAACTTAATAAATTATAACGATTATTAAATTCTTATTATAATAATTAGAATAATTAGAATATTAATAGTAAAAAAAAATATGTCGTATTCCTATGTTGATTATAACCTGTATTTAAATATAATAGTAAAAAACTATATTAAACTTATTAAATATTATGTTGTTTATGTTATAACTTATAAGTAACATACTATGTACTAACATAGGTAAACTTTTGTTTGCAAAAAAAAAAAGGAAAATGAATAATAAAATTGATTTCTGATTTATTTTAAAATTTTGGCGGAACATTAATTATAGCTGTGTAGTGCTTATATACAAATCAATTGGATGCCGTTACCAGCCAATAACCCACTAACAATTTGATTGTGATTGCTGCTGAACAATGTCTTCTACTGTGGTTCTGATAAACTATACTATATGGCACCAGGTCGTTAAAGTCTATGTGTCCTGCGTCGTTGAACGTTTTCGTGTGTCCAGATATGCTGACATCAGTATTCCTAGATTTATAATTCAGTTGTAGGTTCTCAAAAAGTATGTAGAAAAAAACAAATTCATAAACATTTTTTGAAATGTTTAATAATGAAAAATATGTCTTTTTGATGATACAATAAAATTTATATTAGAAATTATTATAGGTATTATATTATCATTAGTATGTTGCTTTACGCATAAATGTAATCAAATTGTCTGTACAATGCGCCGTACAAGACGAGTAATGTGATACACGTCATAATGTATAACTATTATATATATTATATTTATATATATATTTATTTGGTCATTTTAGCTTTAAATATAAGTTTTATTAGCTAATGATACTTACTAAACAATATAAATTATGTACTATTCATTCATTACCATGGACACCTGTTAGCGGTTTGAAAAAAAACTAATTTTATGTATTTGTAAGAGCGTAAAAATGTGTTAGTTTTGAAAAACATGTGTGCAATAGCGGAAAAAAATTCTTTAATGCCCCTGGGGATGAATCTTGACATAAGCCTTTATAGGTGACAGGTATTTTTGATGGGAGTATACCTACTTGTGTATTTTCCTCTCGAACAATTCGCAAATTTTCGGACGATTAAGTTTTTTTGCAATAATTTCAATAATTAGGTACTTGTGAATAGGACATCACTGATTAACCAATAATAATTGTTATTGATTTATATGTTATGTATTTTTTTTCAATTGAAACTCGAATACCTTAGTACAGTTCTAGAATGGACTACCAAAAAATATTGTTCATAATCGAATAATGTTAGGAATTAAACACCCGTTTATTGGTTCATGGTTACTTATTTTTGTTGAATTCCCATATTCGTAAATCAAGCAGATTATGAAGTAGCAGAGATTAAGTGTGGAAATATTTCAATAATATTTCTACAAGAGAAACAAAAAAGAGAAGTAGTTAGTATATCATTGGAGTAAATTATAAGAGAAAGAAAGTTTTACATAGCTAAAATATTATATGTACGTATACTTATACAAATAAACACGTTGAGATGACAGTCGGTGCAATGCCAGAATACTCACTATTGCCCCATTGACTGCGCCGGAGGAATCAATCAGTACAATGCAGGAATACTCTAACTATGCACTATTGACTGATACTAATATCGACTGATATGTATTTGGGGATGTCTTTCACCTTCAATGCGCAAGTCTGCCAGGGTGGGTCTTGCTGTAGCAAGATCAGGTGAAAGACTGTTGACCTGTGGTGGGTCGTACGGCCTTTTATACTCGTGACGGAACCGCAAAGTACAATCGGGGATAAAGTTACAAAAATTTAATAATATAATAATAGGTATGCCAATAATAAACTAATTAAAAAAAATATAATAACAATAGTATGTCATGCGATTCAAATTATAATAATAATAAAAATGACAATATATAAATAATGATTATCAATAACAAGGTATTATATAATATTTAATAAGAATAATAACAATATGATTATAATAAGTATATTGAATATGGTTTAAACATATAGGTATAGTTTAAAATGTTTAAATATAAAGAAATTTAGATTTTTTTTTTTAAATATTGATAACAAACAAAAAGTTATAAATATTTATTAATTGAAAAAAACAAGAGTTACTTAAAACAAATACTACACATCTATACATATTTATAAAATACTTATACATTAAAATATAGCACGGTGTTTACATTAACTTAATAAAATAATTATTTCCGATAACATAGTCATCTCGCTATTGTTTATTTGTGGAATATAATAATATATTATGATAGTTATAATTTTAATATTATCATAATAACATTATAATATTTAATTAAATTATTTTTAAGTGGAAAATTGACTCTAGTGCCTAATTAGGTTGTGTTCTCTAATTTCTATTCTCTATTCTTAATACTATAATAATTACTTGTAGATGAATAATTTATATTAGAAAATACAATAACATTCAAACAGCGTCGTGGATGTAGGACAATTGCAGAAACTTAAGTAAACATAAAAACGTATTGAACTACAATATTTAATTAATTGAATAATTCAATTAATCCATACGTTTCAACATTATAATTCATACGTTTATATGACTACAAGAGAAAGATATACAATTTAGCACATATTTTTGTAATAAGTGAAGAACATTTAATTATGTATTAATTTTCACCTAGTTATCATTGTATAATGAATGACTTATTTCAGAATTAACGGTATATTATAAATAGTTTTTTAATACAACATATTTTTTAAGAGTAGATTATATTTGCTTTTACATACAATGCTAAGTTCAAATATTTATTAAGTGTTATAACTTATAAGTATAAGGAACAAAAATATATCTTTTGTTTCATTTAAATATTTGTTTAATAATAAACATAAGATTTTACAAAATATATTTTGTATAACTTTTTATGAAGAGCATTGACAAAAAACTGCAACATATAACATTATTTAGTTAGTGTATTATTTTATAATATTAGTATTATTAATGATATTAATAATTAAGCATTTATCATAAATTATAATATAAATATGAATAAATACATTACGTTTTATATTATGTCTATAGCCAATATACGATAATTAGAAATAACATTAATTACTTAACACCAAAGTACTATAAAAAATTAAATAGGTATATAGCCAGTGGAGTGACAAGGGTATAGCCAAGTGTGCCTCACTCTGCTCCGAATTTAAATTTTTGCATAAATTTATATCAAGGGATATGGACACTGTAGGTCATAATATCGACGTATATTTTAGCGGATGGTAAGAAAAGAAAAAATACCGTAAACGGCATATACGCACATTCAATTTGTGCTTTTTCACACCTATGTATCATTTATTACATATATATGACCAATGCGGGCTAATACCAAACTCGGTTTAGAAAAGTTTTCCATGACGTCACTAATTTTAACCACGATGTGACCTATACAATTCAGTTATACCTTATACCTAACATGAAGTGATTCAGAAGAAACTTGACAAGGTTTAATATTATTAAAATTAATACAAATTAACACTGCACAGAAATAAAGCCACAGAATAAATTTATCGTCATTAATTCCATTATTTAAGTAAACTAGACTCTAATTACTAATATTACAGGCTTGTGATTTTAATATAATTCTCATGATATAATATGTTTATTATTATAAATATTAATACTTATTATTTTAAATTGATTTCTTACACACAAATATTGCCATTTATTAAAATACATAAAAAAATAGTTGGTCGACTAAACATAGTCAAATAAAAACACGTTATCACGGTGACCCTGATTTTAATATTATATTTTGTCGTAGATATATAATACATTCATTATCAAAACAGTAACTTTAAATACAGACTCGTTGTCATATTCAAATTATCTTTATATATATACTGTAGAATCCACTTATTTGGTACACCACATAAAAGGGACAATAATAATAAGGAAAGATTGGCATAGTCCGGACATGTATCGGTTTGTTAGTTATTCGGTTAATATGCCCAATGTGTCACAATTAAGCGGATTCTACTGTATATATATATAATGAATATAATAATAAATTACAATATTATAATATATAATATATTATATATATAATTTATATATAATATATTATATTATTATATATATATATATATTATAATGCAATATTATAACCAGTACACGCAACACTTAAGAAAATAATAATAATTTATGTACACATGCAGATCCTTAATCACCGAAAGCAACCAATTATAGCATATCATGTCAGTGAGGATAGCGGCTATGGTGAAATGGACAGCGGACAGTAGTACTGACGAGTCAGACAGCGGACAGCGGTAAACGATTAATAGTTGAGGCGCGTTCGAGTGATTTGGTTGGAATATAACTTTCAGCTGTACCGATCAAGAATATCCGGTTACGATGTTGATACGTGGACATCGACGGCGACCGGATGCAGACATTATATTATAGACATAAATTAAAGACATAGCTTTAACCATTGACATAACTGACGAGGCGATAATTATTATCCATTACCAGAACCTGTGGGATGATGTACTTGCTGCCTCGTATTTTCTATCATCGGATATCGATGTCCGAGTTATGGCGCCGGTGATCGCCGAATCCGTAGCTCTTTAATCGCATATTAATCACCACTTTCATCGCGGACAATAACATAACACACCGCATCTGTTTGCCGTCCGTTACTATCGTTACGCACCGTAAAAGAAAAAAAAAACACTTGCAATATTCTTCCACCTCCGACCGGCCAAAACTCAAAGTAATATTATATTTCGAAGTGACTAGAGTGCCGTATACTAAATATTCTTTTTATCCTTGTCCCGTCCGCGTACACTGTGTTATGCCATACATTATTCGTAGTTTTATTTATATCTAATTTTCGTTAGTCATATTGTGTTGTATGTGTATTTAATAAGATAAAGTTCTCGGAGAGTACCGTAAGTAAAGAATGACAAAACAAACGACTCAATGTAATAGCGAGTTAAGCAATGTCTCGACTCCGGATACTACCAAAATACATAAGTCCTCAGGATATATTTTATAAACTTAGTGTTGTATAATATCGAAAGAACGATCGCATAATAAAACATTATTATTATAATTGATATTCAGAATAAAGTATAAACATGGTACGACATTCTACACAAATTTTCTATAAATTAGAGATGACGGCGAATACAACTTATATGATTTTTAAATCGTTAATATACTAGTCATAAGTACCTAGCCTCGTTACTTAGATTTAATTAAATCATAATATCAATACAATCATCAAAAATATTTAATTTATAACGTTTGTCTTATCACTATACTTATAGTCGAAAAAACACAAAAAAAACTTAATATGTCATTCGATATTAAAATAAATATGGTTTCTGATTTCAGCATTACAAAGTAGAAGCACACCGACGGCGTTGTCGAACAAGAACTGTTGCCCGGATACGATGCAGTGCACGATCAAAGGTTAGGTTCAAAACGGAGGTTCGGTGATCGTCAACGGCCATCACTAGCAGCACGTACAATCCGACGACGACGACGTGCGATTTACCGATCTGCCGGCAGTCGTGTCAGTCACGCAGCACAGCGTAGTGGTGTGCGAGCCCACCGCGTCTGTCGCCGAGTCACGGGCAATTTTCGTAGCGATCGACAATTCACCGAAGTACACCGTGTGCAGGAGAGCGTCGCCTCGACCCGTCGGACCGTCCCCACCGACGAAATATTGCCGGTGTATCGGGATGGCTGGTGACATGTCTGTGCGTCTCGACCCGTTGTTGTCTCCGAATGAAAAATCAATACGACCTGTCGAAAACGATCAATAACCTGCCGGTGGCATCCACAAAAATGCAGGATCGCGAGACTTGCACAAGCACACTGTTGTTGGTTGACAGTTGTTCGACCGTTTATTAAGTTATAACATATTATAATATTGTCAATTGAATCAACAATCTGTTTTTTTTTTTTTAATATTATGTCTTATAATCATATAATATATATGTCACATTGTCATTACATTAATAGACCGTGTACTTGAGGGTAATCGAAATACTTGGTATTGTGCTGTTACTTATCTGTGTGATTAACGATAATTATGATATATTAACTCAAAAAGTTGAAGAGGTCCCTAATTAGTGAGTTCTAGTGTATGCTTGGTGTGTAGGTAAGTGTATGTATGTAAATACTATAATTTAGGTACCTACTAATGTGATTTAAACTGTTTCAATAAACGTATAGTTCAATCGAAATAAGTGAAATATTAAATTAAAAAAAAAAAAACAAATAAAAATACAGTACAAATCGAAGTCGTCCTTTAAAAATATTATACCTAAACTGGCCGATAAGGATGATAAACGTAGGTACATGCTAACCTAACCTAACCTAATGCATCCTTCTCATAAATACATAAATTTAGATTTTAAGGTGAAAAACGTCATAAAATGAACAGGGGCCGTGGGCGGCCGTAGTGTAAAAAAAAGAAATATCGATTATTTTGTGATTTTTTGCGTGCAATCCGTTTCGGCAACCCTTCTGACAATGCGTGTAGAGTTTCGGAATCGAAAAATAAATCCTTCACTGCGAAAACTTGCATACGAGTTTTTTTCAAAAAAGTAGTTTTTACCGTACTTAGGCGGTTTTTTTATATAGACGGATAGTCCCACTGTCCCTTGTATGGCCGTAGTATAAACAAAAAATCTAGATTACATACCTTTCTTCGAAGTTTGCGGTGATGATTCATGTACTAGGCAAATCTTTTATTGGATACTGTTCGTCAAAAACCCGTTGAATAATAGGATAATGTCAGTGGCCGAACTCTCTGCCGGTACGATCAATTGAACTGAATCTTTGACTGGATACCGCCGAACGTCCTCAAAATTCTTTACTATTAATTTGTTAGATCGACTTGTCGCTGGCAGTGAATTTCATTATCGTACAAATCTACAATATTGTATACAAAATTAAACGTTTTCTGTGTTTTAAATTAATAAAATAAGTGTTCTGTTATATGCTATCATTAGTATATACGTTTATGTATGGGTAAATATAATTTGTTTAATATTACTGATGACCGTATTAACATTATTATTGTAAGATAAAAATTAAGCTTATTTCTGAGAAATAAGTTTTAATAAAAACATTTATATAGTTTACGTAAACAATATAAAAAAATTAGTAGTTTCCTAGATGTTTATAGGAATGGCGTTTTATCGAATTATATTTTCATATAGGTATATAAGATAAAATGCTTTCCTTCACACATGGGGCTGAAATAATATGTTGAAATTCTGCAATATAATATAATTTTAGTTCATATTATGTCGTCACTGTTGGATCGATTTAAGCGGAATTTTCGTGAACTATAGCTAATTCATATTTGTCTGCAAAACCATTTTTACTTATTTTCATAATTTTATTATTATACGAATCGGGTATATAAGCGTAGACGTCTACAAACATGATGTTTAGTGAAATACTTCACGCACGATAAACATTATTAGTATTAATATTTAATACTTATATAATCGAATACAAGACATTAATAGTATACAAACTCTGCCCACTGGTGTTCCAAAGCAAAAACGAATGATATGTGATGTGTGGTTGATTTAAAAATAATATTATAATATGGTAAATTGATAGATCTCCATAATTGTGAATTTTATATTACATTTGATGTTTGTACAATTTATGCGTTTTTAAATGAAAAGGTAAAACCAAAAATAATCAGTAATCACATAATCATCTACGTCATTGCATATTATTTTAATTAATTAAAAATCGTCAGTAATTTTTCGAAATTAAAATACTTTGCTAAATAAACCAACAACAACGTAAAAACATTGGCGTTGTCATGATGTTACATTTACGTTGCCAATCAATCGATCGAAAATAACTCACAAATGATATAATAATATTATATTATACTAGCACACCCGTCTCGGTTCCGCCCCATGAAACTTATATAACTTCTATAACTTAATAATTAAATAACTAATTCCATACTTACATTTTAGTATAAGCGAAACATATGTATCAGAGAACTTTTCCCATCGAGTGGTTTTTGCTTACTAAACCTAAGATAATAAAATTGTTGAAATCGTAACATGGTACGGAAAGTATTTTAAGTCTCGGAACAATTATTCAGATCTACTGGCTGATAAAACACACACAAAAGAAAAAGGTCAGGTTACAGGTAGCTGGAAACCCGCAGACCGTCATAATAATATATTTAGGTATACAATTTATACGTTATTTTTAGTTAATAATAACTAATTATTTATTTACTTTATTGGACTAAATTTATGCCTAAAACCTTCTCTGTGATGTCCTCTTTAAAAAATTTAAAAAATACTGCACGACGATTGAATAGTTTCGGAGTTTCTCCCGAACATACAACCAAACGCTATCGATTTATATATTAAATATAGATATTTAATAGGTACGAATATTATTATCCAGAGTATTTATTAGACTTTAATTTGTATTTAAATTTTTACACCAATTATGACCATTATACAATTATGATATTTCACATGGACATGCAATTAGTATTCTGCGTCTTATACATACTAAATAGTACTAACAGTAGGGTTTTTCGTTATTATAAATTGTTAATTATTAAAAATTACTATAAATTGACATGAGTCAGCCAGAAGAAGTTATTAAAACACCGGATATCGAGACCGAGTAGTTGGTCGACAGAGATAATGTTCAACTGTCCCTCGTTCAAGACGCCGTAGAAAGCGATGACGTACTATTTAGTATATAATACTATAGTACTATATAGTACTATTTACTAACAGTAGGGTTTTTCGTTATTCGATTGTTGAAATCTGTAATTCATTCTTAACAATTTAGAAATAAATGAAAATTTCTATTAATCAAAGATTGTTATCAAGAGTACAGTATTCGGTTGTTGAAACAGTTTTATAACACTAATCGATTAATTGAAATAATTAAACAGCCATTCTACTCGTAAATTATAGGTATGTGTATAATGAATATTTGTTAATTGAGATTTATTTTAAAGATAAACACATATTTTATCAACAAAAATTATGTTTTTATTATTTTATTAACATCTTCTTATAAGTTTTTTACTATTTTGAATAAAAACATTATTATTATCATTTTTATTTCATACTCCAAACTTCTGGAGCAGAATATTTTCTAAAATAAAAATTGAAAAAAAATAATAGTTGTATTCCTGTTCTTATACTCAATATTTTTTTCCAAAATATATAATCACCTAAAATTCTATTTACAAACACTGAAAAAAATCAAAATATACGTACTAATATACGATCAAACTTGTATGCATATAACTAAATAGTAGATAATATATAATAGTCGTTAATATAATTAAGTCGGATGGTTGGTATCTTTGAGGTAATGAAATGACCAAGTAGTAGGTATGATGTTTTCATTTTTTTTACCAATAAATAAGTTTTATAATTCATTTTGCACGTGATTTGTTTATTCCACTGTTTTACAGGTGTCAATAATAAAAAGAGATAAAGTAAATAATTGGACTAGATGAGGTAAGTTTTATACTAAAAATGTATTAAGTGGTGTATAGTTGTGTATTAAGTTAATATAAGGTATAACTTGCAATTTTTTGAACATATAAGTAAAAAAAAAAAAACTTGAATAATTATATTATAATTGACGGTTGCATTATATTATACCTATGCATTTTTAAATGAAAGGATAAAAAAATAAATAATCACAAAATCATTTACGTTACATTAAGGTGCCCAGGAATTTTCGATGGAGATGATATATATGTTTTAAGAAAATACCGGATTTAATAAAATAAAAATATAAATCATATAAAAAAAACTTTAAATTCTTAATTATAATTAAATTAACTCAAAAAAAAAAAAAATTGATGAGTGTATTACTTTTTTGAATTCAAATTAATAATTAAATATATTTTCAAATTATGTTCATTAAAATTAAATCTTTTAGTACCTAAAATATGATTGTACAAAGAAAAAATATATTCTATTTCTACTACACTAGTAATTAGTACATATTAAAAAAACTCAATAATTTAGGCCTTATATCTAAATAAACATCTGCATAGAAAAATACAGCAATAACCATGTTTCCGACCTTTTAATAAAAGGTTTTAAAAACAAAAATTGCATTATAAAATTAAATACGTAGCCAGAGAATGAGAGAACATAAAGTATATAATTATAATAAATATAATTTATAAGCAATAACTTTTTACTAATAATCAATAGCAATGACTTTATAACTAGTAACAACTCTAATTTCTAATAATTTGTTTTCCGAAAGTCAGAATAAAAATAGCCAATGTGGGGAGATAACCCCCATGATAACTAGATAACCTAACCTAATATACATATTAGATTAAGAAATTCAAAATCGTCGGTGATTTTTCGAAATTAAAATATTATACTAAATAAACAAACAACAATGATATCAAAACATTCGCATTGTTATGATGTTATATTTTCGTTGCCAATCAATCGATCGGAAATAGCTCACAGATGATATAAAATAATGATATTAATAATAAAATATTATTGTACAGTTCTTGGGAATAACCGACGTACGAACGCGAATAATATATTAAACTCACTGACATTACATAACTATCTAAGTTTAAGTTTGTTAAGTTAATTTAGGTATTATTAAAGTTATTTAAAATATTTACATGTTCAATCGAAAGCAATGAAATATTATAATTACAAAATAAAACACCTAAAAGTACAGTACAAAAATTATTATCGTCGTTTTAAAACATTATTTATATATACTGGCCGATTAGATTGGTAAACGTAGGTACTTGCTGGCTAGCAATATAAACAAGTCAATAACCGTCGTAATATTCAAAATTCTCGGCGACGAGGTTCATTTGCATTTCAATAGTCCTAGACGTTTTACATCATTTGTTTCTCTCCATAAAGTCACATATTAATATTATACACAAAATGGCTCTTTACACAGTACTCTATTTTATAAAATTCAACTTAATTAATGACGGCTTTGGCATCTTCCCCGAAGACGATCTATCTATTAAATTGGTACGTGTTATAAATATTATTCAAAAAATGATGCTACTACGCGTGGAGAACAACAGAGGTAGATTTGACACACACACGTCGTCCGAAGATATTATTGTAGAAGTCTTAGAAATTGGCACGAGTCAGCCAGAAAACGTCGTTATTACTACACCAGAGATTGACACAATGGAATTGGTCAACAAAGAAATTGTTCAACTGCTACTGGTTCAAGACGTCGTAGTAAGTGATGACGTGGACCACCCGGTGGTGGTAGAGGAGTTGGGTAAGGAAGTGACGACTATGTCGATCGAGGACAGACGGCGGTGATCACGTGGATGGAAGACATATATACAATGTGAGCTTCAACGGAAACTGTCGCAAATATTCACGAACAAACTCATTTCGAGCTCAACGAGTTCGAGCACTGCGACAACTGCAGCCACGACCATTGCCGAGGAAACATCTTCACTGTTCTCATCGTAACGGCTGCGTCGCGATCCGTCGTCGTCCACGCTCAACGGGTAAAGATCTATCCGCTTCTCCGTAGTCGCCCAGCCGGCTTCAGAGCGGAAACCAAATACATTCACGACGGAAATACCAGACCATCCGGAATACAGCCAGCGATTGGAACTGCAGCGATTACGATTGTGCTGTTCTACGCGCCGTTGTCCAGTTCGAATATATATTATTGACTCGATGACCTGTCTCGTCGATATATATCGATAACCGCCTGGATCCTGTTCCTCCCGCGGCAGCGTATGTTTACATCCACCGTATACAACTAAATTATAGGTCACATCATGGTTGAAATCAGTAACGGTTCGGACAGTGTTTCTACACCGAGTTTGGAACCAGGTGCTTATAAGACATGTGAAAAATGTTACGTGTACGTGTCTTAACATTTTAAAATTTATTATTCGTACACATTATAATTAATTAAAAACAAAACACAAATAATAATAACATTATATTTAAATTATTTTAATTTTATCTATAAATATCGATAAAATAGATTTGTGTGAGGAGCAACACGGTGTGATGAGCCGTGGTAGGTCGATGGCGTAATAGTTTATGTCACCATGTTATATTGTCCGCTCACGGCCGATCGATTGTGGCTAAAGTAGTTACTGCTCGTCTTGAATCAGTTTTGGCACTAGCTGTGCGGTGATAGTGGACTGTAATTCATATAGCTTTTATGAGACACGGAATGGAAGGTGAATATGGAGTACAGAAAATATTATAAATCGTATACCGAAATAAGAATTGTATCGAGAATACAAACAATTCCGAAAGTAAAAACAAAATATTAATAAGTTGTCGTGATAAGATGTAATGATAATGAATAATGAAAAATATTCAAAACTTAATGATATTAACAATTTACAATATCATGATACTATATTTAAAAGGTTAGGTTAGTGATTATCTTATATCAATATTATGGATAACAATAGTCGAAGATTATACTTACTGCTAAACTTAAAAAAATTGTTAGTCGTTTCTAATATCTTCATAATATGTTGTCCTTGATTGAGTCTATAGCGACTGTAGACTCTACAGTAGTACAGCTAGTCTACACACATTCTCAATTTAGGTGTTTGGACCAATAACACATTCTTCGAGGCGGAAGTATATAATATAAAATGATAACACATTATAAACATAATAAAATACATTTATACATATTAATTATTATTATATAATATATTTACCTCTGTAAAGAAATAATGTATAGTGTATATCTATTAAGCTATTACAATTACATCAACCATTTACCTGATATTACCATAATATACTATAATACTAGATATATATAGCATTATAGCGATAATTTATTCAAATAAAATTATAAAAATAATAAAGTATCCACTGTTTATTTTGTAGTCATTTAAAAATTAGTACGAGTAGGTACTTGAAACTTTACAAGTACCTACTCGTATATTATTATGCATACAATGACATTTTAAAATGCAATATTTTGTCAAAAATTAATCCAACCTACTATATAATATAAGTATTTATATTATTAGATAGGTACTATGTATGTTACATACATATATAATAATGTCTAAAATAGTAAATTAAATTACTTTAATTATAACTACACCTATTACATAATAATAATAGGTTGATAAACCATAGACTCCGTCTTTAGTTAGATTTTTTTTTACTGTACTCGTAGACGATGATTGGTTTTATATCATATAATTTAATTCAAATTTAAAAAATCCATTACAGTGACAATTAAGGGCGGAAACATAGGTCCTAAACGGGGAGAGGGGCAATTTATGGGGTAATTATAAGGGCATACATTTAACAAAAAAAAAAAAACAAATAATATATAATTTGATACCAATTGCCCACATTGATCCCCATTGTATCTCCTTAGTGACACCTCTAGATGCATATCTAATACAGTATAGTATAGACTGTAGTCACACTGCAGAGTGGTGACCCATATCACTTGCCAACCTTTTTAATATTTAATATTAATTATTTAAATATATTTTTACTTGAAATTAAACATTTTTGAATTAGTGAAAAACAAATATATTTATTTAAATGTTTATTAATCAGTATTGAATATTTTGATTATAATTAAAAAATATATAGATTTTTTCAATGATGTACACATATTTTATTTTAAATAATTTAACTGCAATCGATTTTAAATATTTATACAATCGTATTGATTGATAACTGTTGTGTGGGTAATTTAGCCAGCAAAATATTATTTTATTTATATATTTATATTTATGTTTTATATTATAAATTATAATATAAAACATGAATAACTATAGTTTACAATTATGTCTATAGCCAACAAACAAACAAATAAATAATACTGACTATTAAAGCACTATAAGTATTAAATAGGTATATAGCCGGAGGCATAGTAACGGTATTGAGAAATGAGCCTACAAATGTAGTATTTTTATTTTATTATCAAAACGACAATTTTGTCATTATACATGCATTTTTAAATGTTTTTTATTTATACACATTAGTACACTTTGTGTGAAATTAATAATGGAATTATGAAAATTCTTAACTGGGACATCAGTGTTTCATTAATTATTGTTATTAACGCGTACATTACGGACATTTGTCAATTTTTTTAATTGGTAAAAAGCTTTTTTTTCAAGATTTATCCCTAGGGGCACTAAAGAATTTTCTTCCGCTATTGCACACATGTTTCTCAAGTCTAACACATTTTTACGCTCTTAAAAATACATAAAATTAGTTTTTTTTCAAACCGCCAACAGCTGTCCATGGTAATGAATTATTAATAAATAATTGATATTGTTTAGTAACTATCTATAACTAATAACACTTGTATTTAAAGCTAAAATAATGAAATAAATATTAGTATAATAGTATGTAATAGTATGTACTCGTTAAAATAATTATGTACACGAGATATTTATTTTAACAATTAATATAATTATTATAAAATTTTATTATCATTTATAAATTTTTATACTACCAATTTTCTTCAATATTCATTCAATAACTACTTTGTATAATATATATATTACGTATATATGATGACTGATATAGCATCGGCCGTCATCCGAAGTGTAAAACATTACCGTCTTGGCAGCGTTAACGTAAATAGCGTGGAATTACAGTGCCGCTATTGACGAATCGAGGACGAGCGACGTATGTAAAATTGTGGTACTCAGGAGAAACCTCCGCACACGGTGACTGCAGCGATGCAGGATCGGGAGTACGAAAAGGAGGAGGCACTACAGAGTTTGGCGACAGATCACCAGCGTACATTCTCCGGTACCCTGTCGTGTAACGAGTTCAATAGGGTGTCGCACGTTCGTATATAGACGCGTTAGACCCCCTCTGCATATGGTGGACAGCCAAACGACACAGGTCTTTTACAATCACACGGCCCGTCAGCGAAGGCGACACGGTGGCCAGCGGTACCAGAGTACTCGATGACATCAACACAGCAGTCATGGCAATCGTTACTGATTTACGACAGCTCAAGCGGTAGAGAAGTTGGCGAGCGGCGATGGAACATCCGGCGAAAAAGACAACAATGATAAAAATATTAAAAACGTACTGAAGCGTTTAACACCGAGTTGGTTGTCGCGAAGTGGTGACACACTCGGACGCACGTTAATATAAAAACGGCCACGTGGTGTACGACATTTACGCGTCGCAACGCGAGCGGAGGCTGACAAACGGCCTCACGCAATCGGAGACGCATAAAAATAATACAACGACCGATAAAGAAGCTATTTAAGGATAAAAAGGTGTTTTGTGATCGTACAAAAATACCATGTCGGTGTAGGACGTAAGAAACGTTTCACCAAGATATATTGTAAAAATAAAAAAAAAATATATAAATAAATCAAATATAATGTGATATGGGATTATGGAAACTCATAACCAAAGGTCAGCAGGTTTTTGAGTACTGCAGTGTCGGTACTCAACGATATCAATATAAATAAATATATCCTGACTGTGGCTGTGGCCTCATCGGCTTGTAATTTGGTTGGGATTGCCATTGACCACTGGCCTGTGAACAATTTTCGCCGCCGTCGTAACGTGCCACTATCACTGTAATATTTGGTACTCTAGTCGGATGGCGTCTGTAACTGCGGCGCTTTTACAGCTAACCACCATGCCACCAAAGTCTTTGGGTGACCGAATAAAGTACGTAGTTGACTTAGACCCACATAAGAACCTTACGATTGCAGTGACGTCATTTGTACCGTGCTGGGTATACATTTACTTATTTAAAATCCCATGTTGTAGTAATTAGGCTCACTTCATAAATTGATTAGCTTGAAAAACTGATAGTAATTTGCGCTTAAAGTGACCTGATTTATACGCCATGCGTAATAAAAAAAATTAAATGACGCCACTGACTTATTGAAGCATTTTCTCAATGTCGCAGTCGTCCTTTCCGACGATAACACACGAGATCGATGCACAGACGACCACCAGTATATATGTGATGGTAATGCAAATATTGAAAATTACATACAAAGATGAATAGTGAATTGTTGGGCGGCTACGCAATTTACGCACCAAATCGATATATGATTTTAAGCTTACCAATAAACTCGTAACTCAATCAACACTAACTAATTTTTGTTATGTTTATGATAGATTTATTTTTTCAATATTTATAAAACGGAATACTACACCGAGTGACAAGTTAAAGTGCCGATAGTATGTTAAAACACTTCGATTAGACATTGTAATATTATACTATTATCATTAGTGTGTTGCTCTACGCATAAATGTAGTGAAATTGTGTGTATAATGCATCGGTCCAGCCGAGTAATGCGATACACATAATGTATATTATTATTATATTTATATTATTTGATTGAATAATAATATAATATACAATATCATTATATGAATAATGATTCATTGTAGTTTTAAATATCGGCATTATTCGTAATAAATAGTTACTATCAATGATTTGAAAATACAGAAAGTCAACCACTGCACCGGTTCCGAGCAGGATAATATTCACACCCCGTCGGTTGGATCCATTCGCCGCCGATGTGACACATCAGCATCGTATCCGAAAACTCTCGATCGGCTGATATTATTTTCTTACCAAATCACCCTGCACAGTCTTTGCCATTAATATAACACTATCGGGGACACGGTTGTCGTCTGTGATTCTACACTTTTATAGTCGCTTACCCCTGTTTACAGTCTGACTCACCAGTCCCGCTTACTGTCGCAGTCGTGATAATTTATATTTGGTTGCTTTTGGCGATTAGGGATATAACTGATATAATTTGAATACGACGATAAATATGCATTTAAAATTACTGTTTTGATAATTGAAATATTATATGACATAGTACACGTATCTACAACAAAATAGATTATAATGGAGCCAATAGCGCAGGAAGACTCGTTAGCGTCCCTGGCAATCTTTGAAAAAAAGCGTCTTTTTACCAATTAAAAAAATTGACAAATATACGCTGAAATGTGTCCACGTTAATAACAATATTCAATGGAACGATTCGGGATTTTCTTTATGCTATTTTCATAATTGCAGTATTAAATTCACACGTAGTGTGTATAAATCCACCAAATTATACATATTATTTCAAAATAATATGTAGGCACACTTTGCCGTAACCGTTGCACTGGCTATACCTATTTAATATATTTAATACTTATTATAGTATTTTAATAGTTTGTATTATTTTTAGACGCAATTGTTAAACTGCCGATGAGATAACATACACTTAGCTGTGATATGGTAATGTTGAATAGCGGTTGATGGACTGGTTCTAAGTAAATCGTTGTAACCTTATACGCAAGTG
The DNA here is from genome assembly GCF_003676215.2 of Rhopalosiphum maidis. Classification (NCBI taxonomy): domain Eukaryota; kingdom Metazoa; phylum Arthropoda; class Insecta; order Hemiptera; family Aphididae; genus Rhopalosiphum; species Rhopalosiphum maidis. Next base: position 1,546,175 of record NC_040877.1, on the reverse strand, counting down.
GAAATAATGAAAATGATCTGCAGCATGTTTGATTTTCGCATGCCAACGTTTGGAAGGTATATTTAACTATATATTAAATTATATTGGGATAAAAAGCTGGACTCGTCTCTTTAGAAGACGTTACATCTATTTTCGTTTTTAATGTATGCTAAAATGATGAACATTGTTATTATTTTGCTAATCCTGTATTCGTGTGTAATATTAATAGTTTTTACTTTTGCCTGCTTAATATTCTTAAACGATTGAATATCAATTATCTATGAATATTATTTTTTAAATAATTACAGTATCTATTTAATAATATTTTTAATTGAACTAAATTAAAATTGTAGATTTTTAAACTTTTATTTAGTGATAGAGAGAAAATATGAATAAGATTATTAAGTTTTATAACTTGATAAAAAAATAAATACATAAATAAATAAATAAATAATAATAATAATTAACCTTTTTTTACTTTTATGCTTATGCGCATATTATAATATTGAATGACTGGACATAACTCTTTCTAAAAAACCCTGTCTGGAATAGATTAATAATAATATTATACGTCTGCAGGTATATAAAGTTATTAATAATTATGAACATTTACAATGAATTCATTATTTTATGATTAAAATTTAGCATATTAATAAAATATAAAAACGTTTTAAGGGTCTTAGATTTTTATATAAGAAAAGATTTTTATATTTAAAATTGAAATTATATCCTATATCCAAGCTATAATATTATTATATTAATATTATTGTGAACAATAAGTACGGTGTAAAATTAATTTTGCACGTGATTTGTTTATACTATACCTACTGTTTTACAGGTTTTATAAAGTAAATAATTAGATTAAAATATGAGGTAAGTTTTAAACTTAAAATGGATTAAGTGTAATATTAGGCATAACATGAAATTGTTTGAACATAAAAGTAAAATAAAAACGTGCATACAAACATAATACCGGCACCTACTAAAGCATTTTTTTAAATAGATTTATCCATAACATTTATGTGTTTTTAAATATCTACCAAAAGATAGACTTTTTATTATCATTATTATTATGATTATTATGATTATGAAAATAAATATTTAAAATGTGTGCTTCAAGGCATAATAAACAAATTACATACATACACAAGATGGATGAAAATACAACAATGATATAATATGTACACGGGGAGTGAACCTATCCAGTAACTAAATCAAATGTTAATGGTTATTACAAAAAGTTAAAGAAATACATTTTGTTAGTTATTATATAAAGTATTATTAAAAATTCAACAATTAAACTATGAAACGACAAAATAGTAATGATTAATTCCCTTACATTCAACATATTATGTATTGCAACGTTAAGCAGTGATTGATCTATATTTAATTTAATATATAATAGTTCATCAACAAATTTATAAATAAAATTCCTATGAAGTGTTTATATTAGCTTATTAATTTTAGATAATCAACTATATTAATATTCGTTATATATTAACGAAAAGATTAAAGTGATCATTTCTAAACTGCTATGTACAACATCGCACAATTATTATAATGGAATAAATATGAATATTATAAAATTATTATTTCAAGCCTCATCACAAAGTTATCACTTTTATAACGCCATTTATGATGTTTCAAATTCAATTCAATAAGCAATTCTTATAATGTTTTCCGTTGTACTTTTCTTCGAATCATCCAGCCTTCTTCACGGACCACGGTTAACTCGTTTCATGTTAACCAAAATAAAGATAAATATAATAATAAACATTTATTTCGTTTCTTTAATTAATTATTGTTGACTAAACGTTATTTATAGAAAAGATATTTTATTTTTACGAAAAATGTATAAGCCACTATGTGGGTATACCGTATGAATTTCTACAACTTTGACAAAGATATGTGAAAATTAAAATCAAATTATGGTTTTAATAAATAAAACGGGATTAATATTTCAACTATTTTTATACTTCCAAAATATTTTGTACATATTAGAAACATACAAATCCAACAAACTCGTCGTACCTACAAATTATAAATGGGTACAAAGAGAATAGCCACTCCAAACGTCAAACATGACATTGTTACGTTTTATTAAATAATAAGACATATGTTAAAAACAGTAAGGTTTTATAATGAATTTCAAATTATACACACAGTCGGGTCGTGCAGAGGCTTATCCTGTTATGTTCGTCGATTTTATGGTAGTAATTTTATTACCGTAACTTATGTATATATTCGTATAGGTACATATAAAATGCAGATAGAATGCTATCCATCACAATTATATTCTTACATAATTATTATACGAATCGGGTATACACGCGTAGACGTATAAAATCACATAATCATCTACGTCATTACATTTTAGGTTAAAAAATTTAAAATCGTCAGTAATTTTTCGAAATTTATGTATTTTGCTAAATAAACAAACAACAACATCATATTTTATTTTGACTATATCCAACATACGATTTTAATATTGTTATACCTTATGCCTAAATAAACTTATAATTTAATCTGCTTCGTGTTTTTTTAGTAAATATTCTAGTGAAAACAAGGTTTATATTTATTTGCAAAGTAATACTACACAGACATAGTACAGAAATAGATACACAATGTAATATGCAAAATTGTAACACAAAAACAGTCATCATTCTTCTTATAATCTATAATTAATGATTAGTGAATTGTTTTAATGCAATTGCATGTATTCTAAGTTAGTGTGATCCAATGAAATCGCGTGCACTTACGTACGAGCACTGCTCATTTAAATATTACGGCATAAGAAAATTCACAGGCCCTATTAAACATACTGACTATTTATTTAGTTTTACTTAATAAAAATATGTCTGACCTTATTTAAGTCAATGCAATTGATTATGTGGGTGTAGTGTCTGAGATGTCAGCAATGCTGACGATGGTACATTATTATATTACGATTTGGAAACTCTAGATAACTTACCTCGGGATTATTCTGATGAAGTTCCGAACGATGAGTTTAATTTCGCAGCGAACGATGCAGACTAAGTACGGTGCAGTAGTATATAATGCTACTAGACAGTACTAACTTGGCTATTAATTTATTATTATAGTTTATATATTTATTGAATTTATATATAATTTATTGATGTTCTACAGTTAATAAAATATCTTATAACTAATGTTAGTCAATGGCATAGCACAATCACAACCCGAACGGCTAGATTACATAAATATACAATATAAATAAATGCCGTACCACGACGAAACAGAATAATATTAATAATAAAAACAAATGACAAACAAAAACATTTATGTACGACCTGATAATAACTGATGGCAGGCGTTGGTGATGACGGTGGCTGTAGTTTCCGATGTCCCGGCACATCGCTGGAACACCGACCAGAGACCGACCAGACGGCGACAATCCACCGAACGTCGGTTGTTCAACACGGGTCAACGACCGCGTATACGTACGGGAGTTGTATACAGCAAGAACCTTGTATCGCGGAAACAAGATTAAAACAGTTGAATGCGATTGATTGGATTCCGACGTTAAACTGTATAATAGAACGAAAACAACAATCGATCGTGTTCGCGCTTCGTTGGACAAACGAAAAGCGTTTGGTCGCGAACGGCTTTGGTCGCACTGCGAGAATTCGGACGGGCGATGGCACGAAGCGAAAAAGGCTTTTTGCTTGACGCAAAAGCCCGAAAACAATAGATCGTAGACACGGGACTTGTGCGGCACGACGATGAGCGTGAGGCTCGGATGCGCGTAAATCAAAGGCGGAATACGGTGATGACGCAACGGTTTTACGACGACGAAACAAGAAAAAGGGACTGCTACGCTAGGCGGACGGTATAAGATAAGAGACGGGGCGGCGGCGGCGGCGGCGATGGGCATCAGCGGTCATCGGCTAGCCCCCTCCCCCGGTCCCTCCGGAAGGACAAAGTTTACATGGAGTGTAGTCTGCTGTACATCAACAGGGTTGCAAACGTTACGACGTAGGACTTATCGCCGCAGAAAATTAAAATATTAAAAGTGTATCCAAGATCCAACAGTTATTAATAATAATACATAAGTATGTTTATTTAAAATATATATCGTATAGATTTTCGTAACCCAATGCATTCGGGATTAGTCACTTTTATTTAAAATAGGAAAATAAATATGTTAAATATAAATATTTGTATTCAAACCTTTTCATTTGACTTCTAATATCCCCAGAGATCACGTAATTCACTGCTTTTATTTAACTTGTTCATACATGATATACAAATTTGCCAATTCGTGAGGTATTTCATTATATTATGCCATTATATTATTAAAATCTCCAATAATATTACTAAAAAATAAATAAGTATTAACAAGTTACGGTCACACATTTTCGTTTCGTTCTATAATAGTATTTTTATCATACAAATGATATATATTTATTTTTATTTCGAATGGACCAGTTTGAGTGAATTGTGTACCGTCTTTACTAGTCAGCTGGCAGAATACATCTTTAACATCAATGTTGACGACACAGACTCTAGCTTTACAGGGGTGTGTATATTATATTGTATAGCTATACAAATTGTTCAATATTTTATGATGTTATACTTATTATTATATTTTAAATTTGATTAGACAAGATATTGTATGATACGCCTATCTCTAATTACAATGTTATAGTATAAAAGTACCTGCTATACAACATGACAAATGAAAATAATTTATTTACAGACGCGATTAAAGATATAGTTAGTACATTGTGATATATCACAGATATAATCTAGTTAATTTAAAAAGAAGTGTAAATTAATCGTGACTGGCCAACTATATGTTCCCAAGGAAAACTGTGACAGCTAATAAATAATATGTAAAGAAAATTAAAAATGATAAAAAAATATTCATACACATAATTGTATTAATATGTTATATTAAGTATTACAAAAACAGAAAACAGCCCAACTTTGAAAAGCTATATTTCGCTAACGAATTAACGAAAAACAATATCTTTTATATTGATTGAAGTTGAATACAATGTATTTATAAACCTTTGGTATTATAAAGGCTTAATACCAATTTAGTTCAATGTCATATGTAAGTGCCATTGTACACTTACATTTCGGGGAGAGGGATTCTTAATCCATATGAAAATTTTGCAAATTACTGCCCATCCATCCTATTCTACTGCTGCTACACTTTTAAGTACCTATATCGAATTGGCGGTTGCATATTTTTCTTGCAGACTATATTATAAGTCGTTAATTTTTAATAATAGATTTATTAAGTCAAAAATAAAAAAATAAAATAGTAATTCATTGTGTAAGTATGATTTTTAATTGATTCGTATTTTAATAACAAATCAAAGTATATAATATAATTACAGTAATATCCCTCGTAATCCGCGTTTTCTTTATCCGCGGTTGGATCCACGACTACATATTATTGCGTATGACCTAACCTTGCGATTGCGATAACGTTTCAGCGTTATTAAATGAACACTGCAGAAATTTATTTTTGACAATTCAAGATAATTCTTATATCGCTATAGGTATAACACATATACATTATACGTACTTATTACTTACTACTCACTGTCACACAAGGATGAAAAAATTATAATACCGCTGAATGTCTTGTCAACATCAAAGAATCACTTAACGAAATTCAACCCACCACTATAAATGCTTTAGTTGTATGAATTAAACAATTATTAATTGATTAAAAATTGATTTTTAAAATTAAAAAAAATAAACCTAACCTCCCTTTTTACGTTGATTTATGGTCTGGTTATCCGCGGTTATGTTATCCACGCAGTTTGCTGGAACGTAACCTCTGCGGATAACGAAAGATAACTGTTAAAAATATAAAAAAAATAAATCAATTATCATCAATCCTATTTAGGTTGCCTAAAAGGCTAACAACATTATATTTTGATTATAAAAAACGGTGAAAATGTAGAATACAAATAATTATTTTCAGAAACAAAATTTTCCATATGGGCTAACAGTAGATATAATGCATTTTGATAAAAAAAACATTGTACAATATGGTATAAACAATTTTGATAAGTAGCAAAGTTAAATGAATAAGATAAAAAAAAAACCAAAAGAAATCTTGCCATGTGGGCTAACGTGAGTAGGTAAAATACGTTTTTATAAATAAAACAATGTAAATAAATGAAAAACAAACGATATTTTGAACAACAATAATAAGAAGAAAACAATGATAGTAAAAAAGGAAAGCGAATAAAAAAAAAACATCGGTAGAAACATACGAAACTAGGCGAGGGGGGAAGATACGACGAGATGGCGATTTGGTGCGAAAAAGCAATGCCTCCGCAACGTTTTCCGTTCACCTCACAATACGACGACCACTAGATATCAAGGCGAGGCCTGACAGCATCGCTCCGTAGCGGCATTTTGCTTTCGTCTGTACCGCTATCCGTCCCTCGTCGTCAACCTCCACCATCGTTCTGCACACGAACAGAAAGCTGCCGAGCGCTCGCCAAACCGTCGTAGTGATCGACCGCATCGACGACTAAACTCGCGACACCCGACTGCCCACGAGTGGTCGGAAAACGTGCTCTGGCAACATACCACCGCCCACCATCCGTGCTCCATCTCGTATTCCCCCAACCCACTTACCTGATTTTGTAACCGTCGTCCTGCCGATGTCTTCGGTGGTTGTGGAGGGGCATTGTATGCGTGTAGAGTTTTGGAATCGAAAAATAAATCCTTCACTGCAAAAACTTGCATACGATTTTTTTTCAAAAAAGTGGTTTTTACCACTTTGGCGGTTTAAATTTGGATTTTCGGGAATTTTCTGATATAGCATGAAGGTCCGACGGTCCTTGTACAGGTTTCCTTGTTTTTAGAGTCATCGCATGTGAGTTTCCGTCTTAAAAATACGTAAATTTAGATTTTTAGGTGAAAAAAGTCAAACAATGAACAGGGTCCGTGGGCGGCCGTAGTATAAAAAAAAAATATCGACTATTTGGTGTTTTTTTGCGCGTAAACCGTCTTAGGAACCCGTCCAACAATGCGTGTAAAGTTTCAGATTCGAAAAATAAATCCTTCACCACGAAAACATGGAAACCATTATTTTTCAAAAAAATAGTTTTTACCGTACTTAGGTGGTTTAAATTTGGATTTTTCGGCATTTTTCTGATATAGCAGGAAGGTCTGACGGTCCCTTGTACAGGTTTCCACGTTTATAGAGTCATTGCGTGTGAGTTTTCGTCTTAAAAATAGGTAAATTTAGTTTTTTTGGAGAGAAACGTCAAAAAATATGCAAAGGCAGTAGGCGGCCGCAGTATTAAAATAAAAATCAAGATTTTTTTCAGTTTTTTCGCGCGCAATCCGTTTCAGCAACCCGTCTAACGATGCTTGTAAAGTTTCAGAGTCGAAAATTAAATCCTTCACCACGAAAACTTGCCAACGAGCTTTTTCAAAAAACTGGTTCTTACTGTACTTAATATTTAGATTAGATAGACAGCTATTGGAGCTGAACTATTAAAATTACAACATTATATAGATTAATTTTCTAATTTTTAGTTTTTAATAGTACAACTAAAATAAATAAATATTTCTCACTAAATGATGTAAAAATATTATATGGATCGCAGACTGGTCAGTTAATCCATATTATTTTATTTTAGACCTCCTATACTCCTAAATATAGCTGTTAGCTGTATTGACCAAGACTCAAGCCTAATTGGACGAATTCGGTTCACCAAGTTTCTGAGTTTTAACATCAATAGCATGGCGTATAAAGGCACGCCACTTTAAGCGCAAACTACTATTAATTTTTCAGGCTAATCAATTTATAAATTTGGTGTACTTATTCTACAATATTGGATTTTTAAAAAGCAAATATATACTCAATACGGTACAAATGAAGCCAGTGCAATAAGTAAGGTTATTATGTCGGTATAAGTGAACTGCACACTTTATTCGGCCACCCAAAGACCTTAGTGGCATGGTGGTAAGCTGTAAAAGCACCACGTTTAAAGACGCCGACCGACTACAATACCCCAAATATTACTGTGGCACTTTACTATGGCTGCGAAAATTGTTCACAGGTCAGCTTTGCGGAGGTCACAGTCACAGTCAGGATACATATAATAATATAATATTTATATATATTATATGGATATCGTTCAGTACCGTCTTGCCACCACAATTACACATCATCATTGCAGCACTCAAACATCTGCTGACCATCGGTCGTGTGTTTCAGTCATAATTTTTTGGCTACAATAAAATGTCTATTAGATATTATAAATGGTATTATATTATCATTAACATGTTGCTCTACGCATAAATGTAATCAAATTGTCTGTACAATGCGCCGTACAAGACGAGTAATGTGATACACGTCATAATGTATAACTATTAACTTATATTATTTGGTCATTTTAGCTTTAAATATAAGTGTTATTAGCTAATGATACTTACTAAACAATATAAATTTTGTTTTAATCATTCATTACCATGGACACCTGTTGGCGGTTTGAAAAAAAACTAATTTTATGTATTTTTAAGAGCGTAAAAATGCGTTAGACTTGAGAAACATGTGTGCAATAGCGGAAGAACATTCTTTAGTGCCCCTGGGGATGAATCTTGAAATAAGCCTTTATAGGTGACAGGTATTTTTGATGGAAGTATACCTACTTGTGTATTTTCCTTTCGAACAATTTGCTAATTTTCGGACGATTAAGTTTTTTTTAAATAAGTACAATAATTAGGTACTTGTGAATAGCACATCACTGTTTAACCAATAATAATTGTTATTGATTTATATGTTATGTATTTATTTTCAATAGTAACACGAATAACTTAGTACAGTTCAAGAATGTACTACCAAATAATATTGTTCATAATCGAATTATGTTAAAAATAAAACTCCCGTTTATTGGATCATGATTACGTATTTTGTTGATTTCCCATATTCGTAAATCAACCGCATTACCAAGTACCAGAGATTAAGTGTGGAAATATTTCAAAAATATTTCTACAAGAGAAAAAAAAAGAGAAGTAGTTAGTTTATTATTGAAGTAAATTATAAGAGAAAGAAAGTTTTACGTAGCTAAAATAATATATGTTAAGTATACTTATACAAAAAAACATGACGAGGTGGAATAAAAAGTACCGCACGATGGGGGACATAAGCCTACCGAACGGTATGACAGTCGGTGCAATGCCAGAATACTCCGACTATTGCCCCATTAACTCACTGGAGGTATCGATCAGTACAATGCAGGAATACTCTAATTATGCACTATTCACTGATACTAATACCGTCTGATAGGTTTTTAGGGATATCTTTCACCTTCAATGCGTAAGTCTGTCCGGGTGGGTCTTGCTGTAGCAAGATCAGGTAAAAGACTGTTGACCTGTGGTGGGTCGTACGGCCTTTTATACTCGGGTTATCGAAAATCCCGGTTTCTTTGACGGATTCGCAAAGCACAATGGCTGATAACGATACAAAATTATGATATATTAATAGGTATGCAAATAATACTTTAATTTAAAAAAAATATAATAACAATAGTATGTCATGAATTAAAATTATAATAATAATAAAAATAACAATATATAAATAATGATTATCAATAACAAGATATTATATAATAGGTAAAAAGAATAATAACAATATGATTATAATAATTATATTAAATATGGTTTAAACATATAGGTATAGTTTAAATGTTTAAATATAAAGAAATTTAGACTTTTTTTTTAAATATTGAATACAAATAAAAAGTTAAAAATATTTTTTAATTGAAAAAACAAGAGTTACTTAAATCAAATACTACACATCTATACATATTTATAAAATACTTATATATTAAAATATAGCACGGTGTTTACATAAACTTGATAAAAACAATTATTTCCAATAACATAGTCATCTCTCTATTGTTTATTTGTGGAATATAATAATATATTATTATAGTTATAATTTTAGTATTATCATAATAACATTATAATATTTAATTTTAATATTTTTAAGCATATAATTGGCTCTAGTGCCTAGTTGAGTTGGTATCTAAATCTCTATTTTCTATTCTCTATTCTTAATACTAAAATAATTACTTGTAGATGAATAATTTATATTAGAACAAACAAAAACATTTCAAACAGCATCATAGATGTCGAACAATTGCAGAAACTTATGTAAATATAAAAATGTATTGAACTACAATATTTAATTAATTCATACGTTTAAACATTATAATTCATACGTTTATATGACTACATGAGAAAGATATACAGTTTAGCACTTATTTTTGTAATAAGTGATGAACATTTAATTATTGTATTTGACTGATTATGTATTAATTTATATCTAGTTATCATTGTACAATGAATTACCTATTTCAGAATTAAGGGTATTTTATAAATGGTTTTTCAATGCAACATATTTTTTATGAGTAGATAATTTTTGCTTTTACATACAATGCTAAGTTCAAATATTGATTAAGTGTTATAACTTATAAGTATTAGGAACAAAAATATATCTTTTTTTTTATTTAAAAATGAGTTTATCGAAATATTTGTTTGATAATAAACTTAGGATTTTACAAAATAATTTAAAACTTTTTATGAAGAGTATTGACAAATCTAAGTGAAAAAAACTACAACATATTCCATGGATGATTCTAAAATACGGTTTTTAATATTTGTAAACATTTTACAGAACGGTTTTAAAACTCAATTAAATTAAGGACAATTATAATTATAATTAAAACTGATGTATAGTATATTATTAACGATAATAAGAAATAAGCAGTTTAATATATATATAGTTTATAAGTTCATAATATTTATTTAAAGATAACAAATAACAAAAATTATTTAGTTAGCGTATTATTTTATAAGCATTTATTATAAATTATAACATAAAAATTAATAAATATTTTACGTTTTATGTTATGTCCATAGCCAACATACGAAAATTAGAAATAATACTAATTACTAAACACCAAAGTACTATAAATTAATTAATAGGTATATAGCCAGTGGCCTGGCAAGGGTATAGCCAAGTGTGCCTATAAAATCATCACTCTGCTCCGAATTTAAATTTAGGCATAAATTTAGTTCAAGGGATATGGACACTGCAATTCAGAATATCGACGTATATTTCAGCGGTTGGTAAGAAACGAAAGAATACCGTAAACGGCATAAACGCGCATTCAATTTGTGCTTTTTCACACCTACGTATCATTTATTACATATATGGTTATATAAATACGGGCTAATACCAAACTCGGTTTCGAAAAGTTTTCTGTGCCGTCACTAATATAACATTATACCTAACATGAAGTGATTCAGAAGAAACTTGACGAGCTTTAATATTATTAAAATTAATACAAATTAACACTGCGAAGAAATAAAGCCATAGGATAAATTAAATGTCATTAATTATATTATATAAGTATATGAGACTTTAATTACTTATATTACAGGCTTATGATTTTAATATAATATTTTGTTGTAGATACATAATACATGCGTTATCAAAACAGTAACTTTAAATACAGACTCGTTGTCGTATTCAAATTATCTATATATATATACAGTAGAATCCACTTATTTGGGACACCACATAAAAGGGACAATAATAATAGGGAAAGATTGGCCTAGTCCGGACATGTATCGGTTTGTTAGTTAGTTTCAGAGTCGAAAAATAAATCCTTCACCACGAAAACTTGCAAACCATTATTTTTCAAAAAAGTGGTTTTAGCGTACTTAGGTGGTTTAAATTTGGATTTTCGGCAATTTTCTGATGTAGCAGAAAGGTCCGACGGTCCCTTGTACAGGTTTCCACGTTTTTAGAGTCATCACGTGTGCGCTTCCGTCTTAAAAATACGTAAATTTTGGTTTTTTGGTGAAAACGTCAATAAATTAACAAAAGGCGTGGGGGGCCGGAATATAAAAAAAAAATATCGACTATTTGGCGTTTTATTGCGCGTAAACCATCCGTATCGTTAGGAACCCGTCCGACGTTGCGTGTAAAGTTTCAGAGGCGAAAAATAAATCCTTCACCACGAAAACTTGCCAACGAGTATTTTTCAAAAATACTTAGGTGGTTAGATTTTGAATTTTCGGCATTTTTCTGATTTGGGAGGAATGTCCGACGGTTCTTAATGTACGTTACATTGTTTTCAGAGGCATTTCGAGTACGCTTGTATATTAAAAACACCTAAGTTTGTTCTGTTCAGTGTGTTGAGACTTCGTCCTCAAACTCCAATTGTCCCCCACCACTTAAGTGATCGATATGATGACGGCCACTAAATCAGTTAAGTGGAGATACAATACAGAGCATGAACGGTGCTCGCGGATGGATCATCACGACGTTTTGTTAGGAGGGTGCCTCCTGGTTGCTTTCGGTTTTTGTGTGGAACGATGTTGATCTTGACTACAACGACCGGCTAGTGGTACTGATGTGAGCAACGATTGCCCCCCGGGGAGGTTCCATGTATGCATCAGACATCACTCAGGCAACAACATGATACGACGGAGGCGACGAAGACTTTTGGCATGAGGTCAGTGCAGAGTGACGATATATTGTTTTGAGTTTGGACGTTAGCGATGGTGTCCTGTGGCGCTTTACTCCAGCTGCCACCGTGGTTGACAGACCCGTCCGACTACGGGACACGCTATTGGCGTGGGGGAGAGCATAACTCTCGTTTTCGTTGCGAGGCGAACTGAAGCCGGCCGGGTTGCGTCTATCTGGTGGCCGCCAGTTCAAAATCTTCTTCATTCGCCCTGTGCCGTTTTTGTCTCCGTCGCTCGTCCAAGAGTCGTCGTTTGCACCGCCGTCTGACGTGCACACGGCATCGTCGCTCACCGTCAACTATCACTCTCGTAGCTGTCGGGCTTTGCCATGCCGTCTAGTGGTCGTATCGTCCGGCCGAGCGAAACGATCTCGTGACACTCGTCTGTTCGTGGAACTGTCAGAAAACGATGCAGAAGCGATCAGTAGCCTGTAACATATTGCTTTTTTGCACCGAATCACCATATTGTATACCCCTTTACTTAGTTTTGTGTCGTCCTGTCGATGTTTTTTTCTTTTTTGTTATTATTGTTATTATTGTTTTCTTGTTATTTTTGTTCAAATTTTAATTTTTTTTTTATTTAATTTTTCATGTTAGCCCACATGGAAGTTTTTTTTCCTTATTAATTTTCTATCTCGTTATTTCACTGTCCTATTTAGCAAATGTTTTATTCCATTTTGTACACTGTTTGATTTACCAACATGACAAAATGTTATACATATAGTATTAGCCCATATGGTAAATATTTTCTCGAAAATTATTTTTTGTTTCATACATTTACATTCTTTTTTCTTATTAAAATGAGTTACAATATTGATAGCTCTAACAGCAAGTTTTTTTTTGAAATTAATGATTGTTTTATTCGTCAAAACTTTTTTTATAATCAAAATTTATTATGTTGTTAGCCTTTTTGCAAGTTTTTTTTTAGTATAACTGATTTTTTTTTTATTTGTATCAATTATAATATATACACCTTGATTTATTCTGAAAATATCAATTAATTAATAACCATATTTACTCAGTGAATTACTGTTTTATTTTTATTATTGAGTATATAAATCAAACTTAATAAATTAACGAAATTTAAAATCGTTAAAATATTCTCGAAACTTATTGCAAGTGATATTTTTAAAAAAGTGTCTACGAAATAGGTTTAATAGTAGAACTATCGAATAAAAACTACTTATAAGAAAAATCAGAATCCGCCTACTCGGGCCGCAATTATTTACGTATTTATTTTACGAGCAAAGTAAAAAGTCGGACATTGTGCATTTCACCCGATTTTCAAAGGTAAAGTTGGAATAAGTTAACATTGTCCGGGCTTTGTATACAGTGTCCAATTCGATTTGAGCACTATAGGTTATATATTGATTATATTAAAAATTTAATTACAAATCTTAAACTGTACCTATATAATCATAAAAAAAATCTAAAATAGACGCTTTATAAAATATTATCATGACAGTTTAATTAATACTAATATGATTATTATATTTTTCAATTAATATATACTATAACATACTAAATTGTCGTTGTCTAGTCTAGGTATACACTTCCTGTATTGGATAGGGACAACGGGTGGTGACGGCGATGGGCCGTCTACTGTCGCATCGGCTCCTGGCGAGTGATAACTATATCGATTGAGGATAGACGGTGCTGATTACGTGGATATATGACATATATACAATGAGAACTTCAACGGAAACCGTCGCAAATATTCATGAACAAACTCATCTCGAGCTCAACGAGTTCGAACACTACGATAACTACAGACACGACCACTGCCGAGGAAGCATCTTCACTGTTCTCCTGGTAACGGCTACGTCGCGTTCCGTCGTCGTCCACGCTCAACGCGTAAAGATCTATCTGCTTCTCCGTAATCGACCAGCTGGCTTCAGAGCGCCAGAGAGGAAACTAAGCTTTAGCGCCAGAAATAACAGACCATCCGGAACACTGCTGGCGATTGGAACTGCAGCGACTACGAATACGCTGTTCTACACGCCGCTGTCCAGTTCGGACATATAATATTAGCTATTATTTCAATGACCTGTTTTTTCGATGTATAGCGATAGACGTCTGGATCCTGTTCCGGTTTGCAGTGACCGACCACCACCACGGTACTACGGGCAACAACGACACAATACCGACACCACGCCTCACGCCTAACGCACACGGTGGGACGGGAAGACAAGTCGGTCCGGACGAGTACCGGCCGCTGGTCGTCTCGCTCTCTTGCGTGAACCGTCTTATCGACAACAGCGACAACGCTGCCTAGTCGTATGTAAGACCGCGTAATGCATAATTGTGTATTCTCTTTTATGTCGTCAACACCTGACATATTGACATTTAACAACTAGCTATTGTGTACCGTTGTTTATCATCTATAAAAAATACATCGTACAAATAGTGAAATTTGTGTTGTTCTTTTATACTGACCTACCACCATAGCCGCGTCAGCGTGTTAACCACGTTAATTTTATTTTATAATCAATAATATTATCTTTTATTTTAATTTATGTTACTATATATATTTATATATACCAAGGTATTAGACATATGTTTTATATATTTTAAGTAGTACTTATTTTTTTAAACTAATGATTTAGAAATTAAAATTTGTGATCATTAAAAAATGACATAATATTATGTATTGTTATATTTTTTTAAATAATATATACAAGTATATTTGGCACCTATTAATTTAGGTTTGATGTTTAATAATTTATAACTGTTTCTTTTTAAAAATACAAATTATTTTCCATGAATTTGTATAGAATTATTATTTTATTTTATACTGTTATTCCAAGTAATTCCTAATAAATTCTGTACAACGAATGTAATGTTTCGACAACTGTGTGTACTTTATCGAGTATTATATTGAAGTCTGTGAAAATGTCTTATAAAACACCCAATTTTTATTTCAGTACAATAAAAAAAAAATAATGCTCATCATTATATAACTAAACTTCCATTTAACGAAATTTTATGTTTAACGATTTATTTTTGAGATCCATGACTTTCACTATTAATTATGAACAAAAAAAGAGACCACAAAAACAACACGATTACATAGGATTATTTGTGCAATGTTGATATTTAATAATTATTGTCAATTCGTTAAATTTTCTTTAATAATAACATTATAAACAAATTTTAAAATCTAAAAACGTAAAAATAAAATAAAGTATAAAATTAATCATTTTTATACCTTGGTATGTGTTACAAAATACTTGACACACTTAACAAATATTTTATTATATTTTTATGAATCAAATACTAGTTTATTTATAAATAGTTAACATATTTCAATGCATACATCGCAAGTATTAAGTAAAATATAACTTATAGAAAAAAAATTATTATTTGAAAACAAAGTAATACAGTTCCATGAAATATAATACCCATCCTACGGTTAATAATATTTAAATTCAACACTTGTCTAATTCTAGAATTAAACTTAATATTATTATATAATAAAAGATATACAATATACTATATAAATCAATAATAAATATAACTGTCTATGTCCTATGATATAATAATATTTTATTGTAAATATTTAGATTAGATAGACAGCTATTGGAGCTGAACAATTAAAATTATAACACTTTATAGATTGATTTTCTAATTTTTAGTTTGTAATAGTACAACTAAAATAAAAAAATATTACTCACAAAATGATGTATAAATATTTTATGGATCGCAGACTGGTCAGTTAATCCATGTTATTTTATTTTAGACCTCCTATACTCCTAAATATAGCTGTTAGCTATATTGATCAAGACTCATAGCCTGATTGGACAAATTCGGTTCACCAAGTTTCTGAGTTTTAACATCAACAGCATGGCGTATAAACTATAAGCGCAAACTACTATCAATTTTTCAGGCCAATCAATTTATAAAAAGGGTCCAATTACTATACAATATTGGATTTTTAAAAAGCAAATATATACCCAGCACGGTACAAATGAAGCCACCACAATAGGTAAGGTTATTATGTCGGTATAAGTCAACTGCACACTTTATTCAGCCACTCAAAGACCTTAGTGGCATGGTGTTAAGCTGTAAAAGCACCGTGGTTAAAGACGCCACCCGACTACAATACCCTAAATATTACAGTGATTGTGGCACTTTACTATGGCTGCAAAAATTGTTCACAGGTCAGCTTTTTGGTGGTCAACGGCAATACCAATTAAATTACAGTTCGGTGAGGCCACAGACACTGTCAGGATACATATAATAATATAATATTTATATATATTATATGGATATCGTTCAGTACCGTCATGCCACCACAACTACACATCGTCACTGCAGCACTCAAACATCTGCTGACCATCGGTCGTGTGTTTCCGTATCCTCATATTATTTGATATTTGATATTTGATTTATTTCTATTTTTATTTATTTTTACAATATATCTTGGTGAGACGACTCCTGCACCAAGACATTGTATTTTTGTATTTGGACCGGCTTATTATTTGTATGCGTCTCCGATCGCGTTCGGCCGTTCGTCAGCCTCAGCTCGAGTTGCAACGCGTAAACTTTGTACATCACTGGGCCGTTATTATATTGAGTTGCATCCGAGTGGGCCACCACGTCGCCGCCACCTACTCGGTGCTAAACGCTTCAGTGCATTTTAATATTTTTATCATTGTTGTTCAGCCTTTTCGCCGGTGTTTCGATCGCCGCAAGCAACTTTTCTACCACTTGTCGTTACGTTTGTACGCGTATTGCATCGTTTCGTCACCATCAAACAGTCGGTCGCATTGCTCCGTAACGATTATTTTTTGAGCTGTCGTAAATCAGTAACGTTTGCTATAATTGCTGTAATGGTGTCATCGAGGCCAAATCGCTGTCTACTCCGGTACGGCTGACCTCCGTGTCGCTGTCGCCACCGGGCCGCGCGATTGTAAAAGGTGAGTGCCTTTCGGCTGTCTACTATGCAGAGTGGGTCTAACACGTCTCTATCGGGACGTGGGACACTCGTGAACTCGTCACTCGACGGGGTGCCGGAGAACGTACGCTGGTGATTTGTCGTCAAACTCCGTAGTGCATCCTCTTTTTCATACTCCTGATCCTTAATCACCACATGCGAAGGTTTCAACGGAGTAACATAATTTTACGTACGTCGTCGGTTCGTCAACAGTGAAATTGTAACTTTGTGTAATTCCATGCTGTTTAATTTAACACTGCGAAAAACTTAATAAATTATAACGATAATTAAATTCTATAAAAATTAGAATATTAATTGGTTAAAAAAAATATGTCATGTTCCTATGTTGATTATAAACTGTATTTAAATTTAAAAGTAATAAACTTTATTTAACATATAAAATATTATGTTGTTTATGTTATTACTTATTAGTAACTTACTAAGATCTAACAAAGGTAAACTTTTATTCGCAAAAAAAAAGTCTATGTGTCCTGCGTCGTTGAACGTTTTCGTGGGTCCAGAGATGCTGACATCTGTATTCCTAGACTTATCATTCAATTAATATGTATATAAAAAAAAAAATTCATACAAATTTTTTGAAATGTTTTTACCTACTTGTGTATTTTCCTCTCGAACAATTTGCTAATTTTCAGACGATTAAGTTTTTTTGCAATAATTTCAATAATTAGGTACTTGTAAATGACACATCACTGATTAACCAATAATAATTGTAATTGATTTATATGTTATGTATTTATTTTCAATTGTAACTCGAATACCTTAGTACAGTTCTAGAATGGGCTACCAAAATATATTGTTCATAATCTCAAATAATGTTAGAAATAAAACTCCTTTTTATTGGTTCATGGTTACGTACTTTTGTTGAATTCCCATATTCGTTAATCAATGGGATTACCAAGTAGCAGAGATTAAGTGTGGAAATATTTCAATAAGAATTCTACAAGTGAAAAAAAAAAGTAGTTAGTTTATTACTGGAGTAGATTATAAGAGAAAGAAAGTTTTACATTGCTAAAATACTATATGTTAAGTATACTTATACAAAAAAACATGACGAGGTGGAATAAAAAGTACCGCATAATGGGGGACATAAGCCTACCGAACGGTATGACAGTCGGTGCAATGCCAGAATACTCCGACCATTGCCACATTAACTGGGCTGGAGGTATCGATCAGTACAATGCAGGAATACTCTAACTATGCACTATTCACTTATACTAATACTGTCCGATAGGTTTTTAGGGATGTCTTTCACCTTCCATGCGCAAGTCTGCCCGGGTAGGTCTTGCTGTAGCAAGATCAGGTGAAAAACTGTTGACCTATGGTGGGTCGTACGGCCTTTTATACTCGTGACGGAACCGCAAAGCACAATCGCCGATAACGATACAAAAATGTAATAATATAATCATAGGTATGCAAATTATACATTAATTTAAAAAAATATAATAACAATAGTATGTCATGCGATTAAAATTATAATAATAATAAAAATAACGATATATAAATAATCAATATCAATAACAAGATATTATATAATAGGTAATAATAATAATAATAATATGAGTATAATAATTATATTAAATATGGTTTAAACATATAGGTATAGTTTAAAATGTTTAAATATAAAGAAATTTAGATTTTTTTTTTAAATATTGAATACAAATAAAAAGTTATAAATATTTATTAATTGATAAAAACAAGAGTTACTTAAAACAAATACTACACATCTATACATATTTATAAAATACTTATACATTAAAATATAGCACGGTGTTTACATAAACTTAATAAAAACAATTATTTCCGATAACATAGTCATCTCTCTATTGTTTATTTGTGGAATATAATAATATATAATATTATTATAATAACATTAAAGTATTTAATTTTAATATTTTTAAGTATAAATTTGATTCTAGTGCCTGGTTAGGTTGGGATCTAAATCTCTATTCTCTATTCTTAATACTAAAATAATTACTTGTAGATGAATAATTTAGATTAGAACATAAAACAACATTCAAACAGGGTCACAGATGTCGGACATTGCAGAAACTTAAGTAAACATAAAAACGTATTGAATTACAATATTTAATTAATTTATTAATTCAATTAATCCATACGTTTAAACATTATAATTCATACGTTTATATGACTACATGAGAAATATATACAATTTAGCTGATAATTTCGTAATAAGTGATGAAAATTTAATTATTGTATTTGACTGATTATGTATTAATTTTCACCTAGTTATCATTGTATAATTAATTACCTATTTCAGAATTAAGGGTATTTTATAAAAAATTTTCCAATACAATATATTTTTTATGAGTAGATTTTTTTTGCTTTTACATACAATGCTAAGTTCAAATATTGATTAAATGTTATAACTTATAAGTATTAGGAACAAAAATATATCTTTTGCTTCATTTAAGAGTTAATTCATCGAAATATTTGTTTAATAATAAACTTAATATTTTACTAAATAATTTAAAACTTTTTGTGAAGAGCATTGACAAATCTACGTGAAAAAAACTACAACATATTCAATGGACGATTTTAAAATTACAGTTTTAAATATTTGTAAACACTTTACACAACGATTTTAAAACTTAATTAAATTAAGTACAATAATAATTATAATTAAATATAGTATAGTATATTATTAACAATAATAAAAAATAAACAATTTAATATTTATGTAGTTTATAAGTTCATTATATTTATTTATAGAAATCAAATAACAAACATTATTTAGTTAGCGTATTATTTTATAATATTAGTTAATAATATTAGTATTATTAATTATATTTATAATTAAGCATTTATCATAAATTATAATATAAATATGAATAAATACTTTAAGTTTTATGTTATGTCCATAGCCAACATACGTTGATTAGAAATAATACTAATTACTAAACACCAAAGTACTATAAATTAATTAATAGGTATATAGCCAGTGGCCTGGCAAGGGTATAGCCAAGTGTGCCTATGAAATCATCACTTTGCTCCGAATTTAAAGTTTTGTATTAATTTAGCTCAAAAGATGTGAACACTGCAGGTCATAATATCGACGTATATTTTAGCGGGTGGTACGAAACGAAAGAACACCGTAAACGGCATAAACGCGCATTCAATTTGTGCTTTTTCACACCTACATATCATTTATTACTTATATATGACCCATACGAGCTAATACCAAACTCAGTTTAGAAAAGTTTTCCGTGCCGTCACTAATTTAACCTTAAACCTAACATGAAGTGATTCAGAAGAAACTTGACGAGCTTTAATATTATTATAATTAATACAAATTAACACTGCACAGAAATAAAGCCACAGAATAAATTAAATATCATTAATTCTATTATTTAAGTTAATGAGACTTTAATTACTAATATTACATGCTTGTGATTTTAATATAATTCTTATGATATAATATGTTCATTGTTATAAATATTAATAATTATTATTTAAAATTTATCACTTGCACACAAACATTGCCATTTATTAAAATACATAAAAAAAAATAGTTGGTGGACTGAACACAGACAAATGAAAACACGTTATCTCGGTGACCCTGATTTTAATATTATATTTTGAGGTAGTTACATGATATTATGCATTATCAAAACAGTTACTTTAAATACAGATTCGTTGCCGTATTAAAAGTATCTATAAATAATTATATATACTTTAGAATCGACTTATTTGGGACACCACATAAAAGGGACAATAATAATAGGGAAAGATTGGCCTAGTCCGGACATGTATCGGTTTGTTAGTTATTCGGTTAATATGCCCAATGTGTCCCAATTAAGCGGATTCTACTGTGTAAAGATATTATACTATAATGCAATATTATTACCAGTACACGCAACACTAACGAAAATAATAATAATTTATGTACACACGCAGATCCTTAATCACCGTAAGCAACCAATTATATAACATATCGTGGCAGTGAGACTAGCGGCAATGGTGAAATGGACAGCGGACAGTAGTACTGGCGAGTCGGACAGCGAACAGCGGTAAACGATTAATAGTAGAGGCGCGTTCGACTTTAATAGTGTCATATTAATTGGCAGAGACTGTGCGGGGTGATTTGGTTGGAATATAATTTTCAGCTGTGCCTATTAAGAATTTCCGGTACGATGTTGATGCGCGGACATCGACGGCGACCGGAAGCAGACATAATATTATAGACATGTATTAAAGACATATCTTTAACCGTGGACATATCCGATGAGGCTATAATTATAATACATTACCAGAACCTGTGCGATGCTCTATTTGCTGCCTCATATTTTCTGTCATCGGATATCGACGTCCGAGTTATGTCGCCGGTGATCGCCGATTCCACAGCACTTTAATCGAATATTAATCACCACTGTCATCGTGCACAATTACATCGCACACCGCATCTGTTTGCCGTCTGTTACTATCGTCACGCACAATAAAAAAAAAAAAAGGCTTACGATATTCTTCCACCTCCGACCGTCCAAAACTCAAAGTAATATTATATTTCGAGGTGACTAGTGCCGCATACTTTTTATTCGTTTTAACCTTGTCCCGTCCGCGTACACTGTGTTATGCCATAGATTATTCGTAGTTTCATTTATATCAAATTTTCGTTAGTCATTATGTGTTGTATATGTATTTAATAAGCTAAAACACTCGGAGAGTACCGTAAGTAAAGAATTGCAAAACAAACGACTCAATGTTTGTCGCCGATTCACGGGCAATTTTCGTAGCGATCGGCAATTGACCAAAGTACACCGTGTGCATGAGAGCGTAGCCGACGAATTATTGCCGAAGTTTCGAGATAGCTGGTGACATGTGTGTGCGTCTCGACTCGTTGTCGTCTCCGAATGAAAAATCAGTACGACTTGTCGAAAACGATCAGTGCCATCCGCAGTAATGCAGGATCGCGAGACTTGCACAAGCACACTGTTGTTGGTTGACAGTTGTTCGACCGTTTATTAAGTTATAACATATTATAATATTGTCAATTGAATCAACAATCTGTTTTTTTTTTTAATATTATGTATTATAATCATATAATATAAATGTCACATTGTTACAACATAGTGTACTTGCGGGTTATCGAAATACATGGTATTGTGCTGTTACTTACCTGTGTGATTAACGAGAATTATGATATATTAACTCATAATGGTGAAGAGGTCTCTGAGCAACATTAGTGAGTTCTAGTGAATGCTTGGTGTGTAGGTAAGTGTATGTATGTCAATCATATAATGTAGGTACTTACTAATGTGATTTAAACTGTTTCAATGTACGTATAGTTCAATCGAAAGAAGTGAAATATTATTTTTTTTAAAAAAAAAATCAATTAAAAGTACATTATAAATCGAAGTCGTCGTTTAAAAATATTATACCTATACTGTCCGATTAGGATGATAAACGTAAGTACATGCTGGCTAGTAATACAAACATGTTCGAAATTTTCGGTGCCTATGACGGATGAAATTTATTTCGAGTTCATTTGCATTTCAACAGTCCTAGACCTTTAATATCATTACTACTTTTACTCCACATTAAGCCACATATTTATATTAATATTAATGTACCTGCTTCATAAAATTTTACTTAATTAATAACGGCTTTAACATCAACCATGTTGATCTACTCAATTGGTAAGTGTTATAAATATTATGCAAAGAACGATGCTACTATACATACAGAACAATAGCTGCAGTAGATCCGACACACATCACACGTTGTTCGAAGATATTACAATTGTAGTAATCTTACAAATTGGCATGAGCCAACCAGAAGACGTCATTATAAAACCACCGGAGATTGAGACTGTGGAGTTGGGCAACAAAGAAAAATTATTTCGAGCTTTTTGCAAGAGATATTTAAAAAAAAAGTGGCTGTATAATAGGTTTAATAGTTAGTAGTTCGAACTATCGAAGAGAACACTACTTGTAAGAATACACCCGAAAACAATTTGAAATCAATGAAAAAAATATGCAACCAGATAAAGGTGTTAAAAAGTGTAGCGCTGTAGCAGCAGTTCAATGGGACTGTAGGACAGGAATTTGGTCATGTCGGTGAAATTATTTACGTATTTACGTTACGGGCAAAGTAAGAATTCGGACTTTTTGCACTTCACCCGATTTTCAAAAGCAAAGTTGAAATAAGTTAACATTGTCCGGGCATTGTACACAGTGCCCAATTTCAGCACTGTAGGTTATATATTGATTATATTAAAAATTACATAAATCTTACAGGGTACTTAAATAATCATAAAAAAATTTAAAATAGATACTATATAAAATATTTTCATAGAATTAAAATTATTATGATTATTTTCTTCTACAATTATTATGTACTATAGTCTATAATACACGAAATTGTCGATGTCTAGTCTAGGCATACGCTCCCCGTATTGTAAAGGGACGGCGGGTGGTGACGGCGATGGGCTCTAGCGTTTATTGTCGTATCGACTATTGACGAGTGACAACTTTGTCGATCGAGGACAGACGGCGGTGATCACGGGGGCGGGAAAAACTCAAGTTTGATAGGTGTGTTAAACACTTGGCTGGGCCTGATTGCACTTAGATTAATAAAGGTAATGGATGAACTGAATTCATTTAAAAAGGTTAAGATCGATTTACACTTGTATTCAAAAAACAGTGCAGTTCTACACTTTCGTCGGTGTACTAATACTTTGTAATAATGACATAAAACTATCAGAGTTTAAATAAAACAAAACCATATTCATTTTAATATCGAATAACATATTAAGTTCTTACTTATGTAACTATACTACCTCGCTGTCATTTTCTATAATAAGTATCGCGATAAGGCAAACATTATAAATTAAATACTTTTAATGTTGTATTGATATTATGATTTAACTAAATCTAAGTAACGAGGCTAGGTACTTATGACTAATGTATTAATGATTTAAAAATCATATTAATTGTATTCGTTGTCATTTTTAAGGTTTAGAAAATTTGTTTAGAATGTCGTGCCATGTTTATACTTTATTCTGAATATTAATTCTAATAATAATTTTTTATTATGCGATTGTTATTTCGATATTATACAACACTAAGTTTATAAAATATATTATTCTCATGGAATGTATTTTGGTAGTATCAAGACGTTGCTTAATCCGCTAATACATTGGTCCGATTCGCGTACCGATTGGACGACAAATCAATTTACCGTCACCCGATTTTTCGACACACTATATTATGATGAATTATACGTAATTAAACTATGTCATTTTTTATTGTTTTAAATTATTTGTATAAATCACGTATATTGTTCAAGTCAAATATTAAAACTATAAATTAACATTATAAGCTTCTGTTTTATGAATTGAAATGAAACATTATTGCATCCAAGTGTTCCAAAATAGAAATTGTACCATTTTGTAACCTAAAATTATAACTTAAAATGTTAGAAAAAAATGTATTATTATATATCATAAACGCTTTACCTATCTTTTTAAAATGATAACCTTTTTCTTAATTGTCTATATTTAGTTTTAATCTTTTGTGATCCATTGCAGTTTTTTTGTGCTACGATGTCAAGCTCGAAGTTTGGTTGTTAGTTATTTAGCTCTTTGATTAAAATAAAAATATTTGGCTTTTGTCTACCAACAGCTTTATTAAGAGCTGCATGCCATGTTTCAAGGTGATTTATGGTCCTTGCTCCATCTGTATTAAAATGATTACTCATATTGCTATTAAATAGACAAATATCTGGATCCAAGTATATTTCGGTAAAATAATTTAATTATTTTAGCACACCAAAAATATAATAATAAAAAATTAAGTTTTAATAAGTTCGTACAAATTTTGTAAAAAGTTATATTTACTTTCTGACTCAATTTGTTCAATCGGAACTAAGGCTTACGAATAAAGACGAAGAACAACTTTTTTAAAATTTATCGGCAAATGTTTAATCGTAAGATTTTGAACTAACCAATTTCAAAATCTATTTGGAAACAAGTAGAATTGAACTTTAATCCATTACTCAATGCCGCTTCTTTTATTATTTCAAACATTCTCAAATATGTCGATGTACTTTTACTGAGCAATAATGCATAAGCCTAAAAAAATATATTTAAACATATACAATTAGTATTTTACTAAATTATAAAATTTATATTATAACTATTAGGGGTATCATCATTCCTATAACAAAGCAGTGTAAGGTATACAATTTGTGTAAAAATTTTTGGTGCTGACTTAAATGTGTCATCCATTAAAACTGTATTACTAGAACAAAGACGTCGTAAAAATCCTTCGGTACCGAATACAACGACTTTATTATCCGTACCATCAAATACTGTAGGTAATAATATTATAATTAGAAATAGTATTTATAATTAAATGGTTTAAACAATTTAGAATAAATACCTAAAATAAAATCTTTTTCATCATTAGTTGATCACCAATCACCTTCAACATCTAATTCAGACAGCTTTTTAAGTAACGTTGGCATTAACTTCAAATGTTTCCTTTATGCCAAACTTTTTACACTGGTATAAATTGGTATAGTATCCTTTACCTTATTTCGGCTTCCGTAGAATCCTCTATTCCTGAAGTCATAATTGATTTTCGGATTTCATTAAATGTCTCTGGTATTGTTTTTGTGGGATTTATCACCACTTCGTCCTTCAAATAAGTTATTTTCAAGTTATAAAACACGTATTCAAAACTAATTTTAAAAAATGGTATAAAACTCGTGAATAAAAATGTATAAATTAAAACAAACTCACTGTAATCTTATTTCGAAAACCACGTTCAGCCAATTGGATTCCATGCATCGGATTGATATGCGTTTTTGACATTATAGCATTATTGGAATCTTCTCTGTGTATTGCTCGACCTGTATATTATAATATTATATTATAATTATCAATACATTTATAATAATGGTTTTATCCTCTTGTTCTATCAATTCCATGTATAAAATAATCCAAAAATAAAAATTGGCTATCTCGTTCAGAAGTTATTATCAGCCATGTCATTTTAAATTTAATTTTAATATATAACTAACTGACGATGAACATTTTTCTACACTGCAGTCAATTTTTCATCATACCTTAATTATATTCTACCTACTTATGTGAGATTTGACTATATTATATAATAATTTTCTTAACTCCATTTCGATATAGCCAATAAGTGTGCATGACGGATTAGTATTGATATAATTCGTTGTATGATTTATTGTATTATAGTTTTTTTAGTTTGATTGGTTTTTGTGTCGCAAATAGATACATATATTTAAATAAAAGTGACAAAGCGTTTTTATTTGAAGATTACTCTTATTATAGTTATTATATTTATATGTAATTGTTATTTATAGTTTTTTACCATATTGATGTACACTTGTTCAGAAACAGTTCAACACATTTCCAAATTGTGGTTGTTTTTACTTTTGATTTAGGTGTTTCGGTAAACAGTATAAACAAAATAAAATCCTATACATATTTGAATAAATAATACATTTAGTTCTCTATAATAACTATGGGGTATTACTGTATACAGTCAGTACCTAGTACCTACCGTCCAACGTACATAATATCAAGTTAAAATACCAT
This sequence comes from Rhopalosiphum maidis, assembly GCF_003676215.2. Lineage (NCBI taxonomy): Eukaryota > Metazoa > Arthropoda > Insecta > Hemiptera > Aphididae > Rhopalosiphum > Rhopalosiphum maidis. The sequence continues at coordinate 1,519,102 of NC_040877.1, read as the reverse complement.
TGTATTGTGCTCCTATATAAGGATCAGGTTATAGTTGACAGAGTGTAAGCAATTCTATATCCTTTGCTAGTATAGAATTACGTCGTTTCCAACCTAATTTTACGATTTGTACGTCACTCCTTCCACTAAAAAAATAAAATGATATGTAACCTGCAAATTATACTATTATCAAGATTGCAAGTTGTAAGTTCGTAATAATCGGTACATACATTTTATAATGGATTTATCGAGTGTATAATTAGAACACTATATAATGATATGGTATAAAATATTTTAAAAATGCATTCCTGTAGGGTCTATGAAAAATTAACTTGTGATATAATATATACTTATACTTTTTATGCTTATTTTTTTATTTTGGGAGTAATAAATTGTAATTGTTATTAAAATATTATAAGTATATTATTATACTGTATAATATTATAGCGCTACAGCGCATTGACATATTGTGGGACACCAATGAGATTTTGTTCAAATCATACAGCTACTGGTCATATTTATATATATATATATATATATATATATATATATATATATATATATATATATTACTCCTTGGCTGAAAATTGCCACGAACACGTTTAATTATACGTGCGGGATTGACCATAAAGTACGGGCACAGAGAACAGCTGATGTATATAGTTTTCGACGACGGCGAATGCACGTGTAAATTACTGCGGACAGGACTCTGTAGTCTGCAGACAGCCATCGCACAAGTTCTAATTCTGTGTAACCATCGTCCTGTTGGCTGTCGGTAATACTGTCTGTATCCTGTCGCCGTCGATCTCGCGCACCTGCACCGGTTACACCGTACACGGAAACAGCAGCTGAGTCGAAGCTGCTGACATTTTTATTCCAAGCAACTCAACCAGTACCATCATTGCCATCAATACGTCGTTGCTAACGAAGTCATCACTATTGGGTCCGAGTCGTGGTCTACGTGTTCATCAAAAGCCGCTGTATGGTCCGTCACGATGCGATAGCAATAGCCACTGTGAAGCGACACGGTAATCCAAACGGCTTCATGTGTACATCGCTATCGTTCTTCTAATGTACTTATGTGTGACCAATAAAATAATAATCAAAACGATTATTACGGCTGCATAACTAACAGGTGCGTCGTTATATTTCAAACGTCAATAACGATAGTGACCAGCGTGTCATACTTTATAGTAATCGTTTGTTTGATTCATGGATGCCTCCCTGTCTACCATTTCCCTGTCTAATACCTCTCCCCGCTAATATTATATTTATATAATCTTGTTGTATTTATACAATCTTGTTAAATTTTAATTTATAATAAGTATAGTATAAAATTTACCATAAAACATTTTATTGTTGTTGTTCTTAATTATTAAAAATTCAAATTAAGTACTTATTCATTTATATTACGTTCATCATATGTGGACATATTATCTTCTATACGTTTAGCAACATCCCGGTATATTTTTTTTTTGCAGAAGGTTTTTGTCCAGTGATGAATTGATTAATTTTTATCTCGGTTAAATGTTGTTCTTTTTTAACAATCTCAATAAGTCACCATATGGTAGAATGAGACGCAGCTAACAAAAACAAAAATATTCTTTGCCAACCTTCAACACTATTTTTTTTTTTTTTAGTAAACCACCCATTTGTGAAGTATCATATTGGTTCCATAATTTTAAATCAAATATTGGGGTAGATGTTTATTTCTTCTAGTTATACCAACTGGAAGTTAGTCAATGTTTTTCAAAATAATCAATTAAATGAAGTGATAACTCTTCATTGTCTACATAAAACTGTTGAGACATTAATTCTGCGAATTTCTTAACAACATATGGCGCAGGAACAAAATCTAAAGCTATTATTTGATTTATTTTCAAAGCGAAATCTGCATCATTCGTATATTTTTTTTGACGTATTTCTGGGAAATTTTGTATTTTTCGCCATAAACATTGAAAAAAATGAAAAAAACAGCCTCACATTTGTGTACCAGTAAATAAAAATAATTATGCTAAAAAGAAAGATATTGGTCGAGGAAATGACTTACGGGGAAGTGATTACGAGGAAATGTCTGAGGGGGAAATGACAGACGGGCAAGTGACCTGGTACCGTTAGATTGTCATATTAATTTCATTTTTGTTATATATTTCTAGATTTCTCTATTGGTGGTAACAGATCTATTGTGTACGCGAATTGTTGAAGTGCATTACGAGGTCATAAAACTATTTCGGGTCTGTGTTTTGAAGAATAAAAACCGTTCTTAATTTAAAATATGTAAAGTTAAAAAAAGTCATGGGAAACATTTATAATTTATAAATAAAAACAGTAATCGATAAAAACTAATGTTATTTATGAAAATAAAAACTAAAAATGTTTAAAAATATTTTTGAATGAAATAAAAAAATTAAAAAGTGGTAAAAGCCAGCAAAATATTAATTTATTTATATTTATTATAAATTATTATATAAAACATGAATAAATACAATTTAAGTTTAAAATTATGTGTATAGCCAACAAAAAATGAAAATAAATAATACTAATTACTAAATCACTCTAAGTATTAAATAGCCAGAGGTGTAGTAACGGTACTGCGAAAGTAGCCTACCAAATTAGAATTTTTATTCTATTATCAAAACGACCATTTTGTAATTATACATGCATTTTTAAATATTTTCGTATTCATACACATTAGTACACAATGTGTGAATTTAATAACGGAATTATGAAAATACCTAATTGAGTCATCAGTTTTTCACCAAATATTTCAATTAACGCGTATATTACGTACATTTGTCAATTTTTGTAATTGTTAATAAGCGCTTTTTTCAAGATTCATCCCCAGGGGCACTAAAGAATTTTCTTCCGCTATTGCCAACATGTTCCTCAACTCTAACACATTATAACACTCTTAAAAATACATTAAATTATTTTTTTTCAAACCACTAACAGGTGTCCATGGTAGTGAATGATTAATACATAATTTTTATTGTTTAGTAAGTATCTATAGCTAATAACACCTATATTTAAATCTAAAATGACCAAATAAATATATATATAATAGTAATACATTATAACGTGTATCACATTACTCGTCTTATACGGCGCATTGTACAGACAATTTGATTACATTTATGCGTAGAGCAACATATTAATGATAATATAATACCTATTATAATGTCTATTAGAAATTTTATTGTACCTTCAAAAAGACATATTTTTCATTTTAGATGAAAAAAAAACATTTCAAAAAATGTGTATGAATACGTTTTTTATATATATTACGTGTGAACTTACAACTGAATGATAAATCTAGGAATACGGATGTCAGCATCTCTTGACCCACGAAAGCGTTCAACGACGCAGGACACATAGACTTTAACGACCTAGTGCCATATAGCATAGAGTATCAGAACCACAGTAGGAGGAATTGGTCAGCAGCAATGACAATCAAATTGTTAGTGGGTAATTGGCTGGTAACGGCATCATCCAGTTGAATTGTATACATTATATACATAGTATCCTACGTAACATTGTAGGATGGCGGTATCGAAACCACACGCATTTTCACTACAAACAGTAGTTCTTAACGGGTTTCCCGTGGACTTGGTATAAGTGATCCGCCAAAATTTTAAAATCAGTCAGAAAAAATACTAGTATTTATAATCAAAGGAATTATTAATTCACCTTTTCTTTTGCAAATAAAAGCTTACCTATATTAATATGTTACTTATAAGTAGTAACATAAACAACATGATATATAAAAAGTTTAATATAGTTCATTTTTTACTTTTAAATTTAAATACAGGTTATAATCAACATAGGAACACAACATATTTATTTTGACAATTAGTATTATTATATTATAATATTTTATAAATTTTTTTTCTAAAATAAATACGGTCTGGAAAAGATTTATAATAATATTATACGTTTGCAGGTATATAATTAATAAGTTTTTATTTGTTATGAACATTTACAATAAAATGCATTATTTTATGATTAAAATTTTGCATATTAATAAAACATAAAAACTTTATAAGGGTCTTAGATTTTGAGTTAAACTATAAGAAAAGATTTTTAAATTTAAAATTAAAATAATATCCAAGTTGGTTAATTATAATTGAATCATCGTTACCAATAAATAAGTTATATAATTCATTTTGCACGTGATTGTTTATTCTACTATTTTAAAGGTATCAACAATAAAAAGAGGTAAAGTAAATAATTAAATTAGGTGAGATAAGTTTAAATTTAAAATGTATTAAGTGTAATATAAGGTACAACATGCAATTGTTTGAACATGTAAGTAAAAAAACTTGAATTATTATAGCATACTCGACGGTTGTATTAAATATTATATGCATTTTTAAATGAAAAGATAAAAAATTAAATAAATAATCACAAAATCATCCACGTTATATATATATCAGGTTAAAAAATTCAAAATTGTTGGTAATTCTTCAAAATCAATATAGTTTGATAAATAAACAAACAACAACATCGAAACATTCACATTGTCATGGTGTTATATTTTCAATCGATCGGAAATAGCTCACAGATTATATAATATTATAATACATATTTATTATTGGGAATTTCCAACGTGCCAACTCGTAAAATATATTAAACTTACTGACTTTACATAACTACATAAATTTAAGTTTGTTAAGTTAATTTAAGTATTTTTAGTGTTATTTAAAATGTTTACACGTATATTTCAATCTAAAGAAATGATACATTATTATCATTAAAGAATAACACATCTAAAAGTACAGTACAAATCAAAATCATCGCAATACCCGTCGTCTGTGAAATTATCAAAATTCCCGGCCGCCGATGATAGACGAAATATATTTCTAGTTCATTTGCATTTCATCATTCCTATACGTTAAACATCATTACTAGATTTCTTCTCCACGCAATGTCACATATTATCGATATTAAACACATAATGGCTATTTACATAGCACTGTGCTCCATTAAATTTGACTTAATTAATAACGCATTTGGCGTCATTGACGAAGACGATATATCTATTAATATGGTACGTGCTTTTGACGTTATTCAAACAATGGTTTGCATGGAGAACAACAGCGGTACATCTGACGCGCACACGTACATGTCGTCAGAAAATGTAATCGAAGAAATCTTTCAAATCGGCCGATTGAACCAGACGAAGTTATTAAAACACCGGATATCGAGACCGTGGAGTTGGTCGACACAGAAAATGTTCAACTGCCACTCGTTCAAGACGCCGTAGTAAGCGATAACGTGGACTGTCCGGTGGTGATAGAGGAGTTGGGCGATGAGGTGAGCGTCCTGACAGGTTCGCCTTATCCACGTGTATCGATGACAAAAAAAAGCGTTATCCCGTTACCCCGTAGGAGGCGTTTTGCATCTACGTGGAAGCGGATTTAACGCTTCGCATTACGTTTGTGCTGCTACGCGTGTTGAGACGGAGTCCGAAATCATTACCCCTCCCCCACCACCGAAGACGACAGCAGGACGATGGCGACGAAATCAGGTGATGTGAGGGCGGGGGTAATACGGATGACAGACACGGTCGACTACGGGACACGCCAGTGGCGATGTGAGAGCATAACTCCCCTTTTAGTCGCTAGGCAAACTGAAGCCGTCCGGGTCGTTTCCATCTGGTGGCCTGTAACACATTGCATTTGGCACCGAATCGCCATCTCGTATTCTCCCCCTCGTCTAGTTTTGTGTCGTTCTGCTGATGTATTTTTTCCTTTTTTGTTATTCTTGTTCAAATTTTAATTTTTTCTTCATTTATAACCTAACGTATTATAGTAGTCCATTTGCAAATTTTTTCCGCAAATAATTTTTATCTCATTCATTTCACTTTGCAACTTATCAAAATTGTTAATACCATTTTATACACTGTTTTATTTATCAAAATTTATTATGTATACCGTTAGCCTATATGGAAAATTTTTTGCCAGAAAATAATTTTTTGTTTTATACATTCACACTGTTTTTTTTTATTAAAATGTGTTACATTATTAGTAGCTCTTACGGAAAATTTGATTTATTTTATTTATATCAATTACACATACCTTGATTTGTTATTGAAATATTTTTAAATTTTAAATCATATTAACACAATGAATTACTGTTTTATTTTTTATTTATGTGTATATAAATCAATTATTTAAAATTTACGACTTATGAAATCATTAAAAATTTTCAAAGCTTCTTTCTAGAGATATTTAAAAGATTATGCAGCAAACTAGGTTCAACAATTAGTAGTTAGAACCATCTAGAAGATAACTACTTGTCAGAATACACCGGGAACACTGAGCAAAATAAGCAACTAGATATAGGTACTAATGGGTGATACCAGAAACTTAAAAATGTTATCAAGGCCAAAAATATTGAATATAGATTAGATGGTATTCACCTGATCGTAAGTTGGAATAAGTTAACATTATCCAGGCATTGTATACTGTGCCAAATTAAATTTGAGCACTGTAGGTTAAACATTTATTATATTAAAAAATTAAATAAAAAATCTTCCAGGGTAAATAAATTATTATAAAAACATCTAAAATAGACGCTTCAAATATTAGTTTTTAAATCTATTAAATATCCAGTTAAGTTTATACAATTGAAGAGTTAATATAATTAACGGAAAATGATTGGACATGATTAAAATGAATATTTTTTAGTATCAAAATACAATCATTATAGTTCATTATTACAAAGAAATAATGTTAAGCACATAGCATTATTTTACTTAATTTATTATTATACATACATCACTATTGAGGTATTTTGAGTTGCAATGTCGACCAGATTTTTTACATTTACACCAGTTGGTGGTACATGTATTGAAGGTACACCTAGTATACTCAAGCAATAGTTTTCGCGCAATTTAGTATTATGTGTTTATATTATTGTTAAGATTACGGATCGGTTCTTATTGTTATCGATTTTGAATGCCTTATACGAATAATATATTCAAATATAGTTTTCTAATGTTAAAGTTATGTATAAATGGTATTCGATATAAATGTTTGCAGCGCTCTGTATTTAATTTACTTTGCCCACTTGAACCCAGAAAGTGCACACTTTTTCCTGGCAATCTTGTACAATTCCAATATTATTATTGTAACATTATTTATATCATACAATATTTTGTATAGTAATTTTAGTAACTTCTATTTTTAGTTTTTTTTTAACTGTGATAACTGATTCAAAACATTAATCACGATTAATGTTTGAATAAAAATATTTAGGTACGCATACCTACAAAATTATACTCAACATGCGCAATTATTTACGTATTTATGTGTCGGGCAGAGTAAGAAATGGACAATATCTGATTTTCACGGTCAAAGTTGGAATAAGTTAACATTGTCCGAGTATTGTATACAGTGACAATATTCGATTTGAGCTCTGTAGGTTAAATATTGAATATATTAAAAATATGTAAAAAATCTTACAGGGTACTAAAATAATCATAAAAAAAAAATAAATTAGATGCTACATAAAATATTTTCATGAAAGTTAAATTAAAATTATTGCATTTATTATATCCTACAATTATTATGTACTATAGTCCATAATACACGGAATTGCCGTTGTCTAGTCTAGGCACACGTTTTCCGTATCGGACATGGACGACGGGTGGTGACAGCGATGGGCTCGAACGTTTACTGTCGCAACGACTATTGACGAGTGACAACTATGTCGATCGAGGACAGGCGGCGGTGATCACGTTGATGGATGACATATATACAATGTGAGCTTCAACGAAAACTGTCGCAAATATTCACGAACAAACTCATCTCGAGCTCAACGAGTTCGAGTACTGCGACAACTACAGCAACGGCCACTGCCGAGGAAGCATCTTCACTGTTCTCGTAGTAACGGCTGCGTTGTGGTCTGTCGTCGTCCAAGCTCAACGGGTAATGATCTTTCCACCTCTCCATAGTCGACCAGCCAGCTTCAGAACGGAAACCAAGAATTCGCGCCGAAAATACCAGACCATCCGGAATACAGCCAGCGATTGGAATTGCGGTGACTACAATTGCGCTGTTCTACGCGCCGCTGTCCAGTTCGGACATATATTATAGACTATTGGCTCTATGGACTGTCTCGTCGATGTATACCGATTACCGTCCTCATCCTGTTCCTTCCACGAAAGCGTATGTTTACATTTACTGTATAACTGAATTATAAGACACATCGTGGTTGCAATTAGTGACGGTTCACACAGTTTTTCTACACCGAGTTTGGTACCAGCTGCTTATAATAATATATGTGATAAATGATGCGTGCACGTGTCTTAACATTTTTAAATTTATAAGTCGTACACATTTAATTAAAAACACAATACAAACAATAATAATAACTAAAATAATATTATAATAACATTATATTTAATTATTTTTTAATTTTATGTATAAATATCGATACAACAGATTTGTGTGATGGGTAACTCGGTGTAACAAGCCGTGGCGTAATAGTTTATGTCACCAGGTAATATTACAATTCCGACAGTAAAATCAAAATAATAAGAGTCGTTATACGATGTATTGATAATGAATAATGAAAATTATTCAAAACATTACAATTTTCAATGATATGATAATATACTTAAAAGGTTAGGTTAGTGATTATCTTATATCAAAATTATATTATTATGGGTAAGGTCGATTTGCACTCATTTTAGTTCGATTGCACTCAAGCAACACTCAAAGGGTAGGCCTACGTATAGGACGGCATCTAAAATGTTTGTATTATAAATTTTATGAAATATTTACATGTAAGGTGCGGCAAAACTCAAGTTTGATAGGTGTGTTTAAGTACTTGAGCTGGGCCTGATTGCACTTTGGTTAATAAAGTTAATGAATGAACTGCACCCTTAAAAAAAACAAAGGTAATGATCGAACTACAATCGGGTGTAAAAAACAGTGAAGTTCTATAAAATATTATGTCATAACATGGCATCTTATTATTTTATTAAATAATATATACTAGTAACATACATTTTATTATAGTAAATTAAAAAGTATAAAAAATAATAGTTAGTATGGCAAAGATTTTATTTATGCGGAAAGAAAATAATTAAAATAATTTTAATTTAAAAATTAAAAAATGAAATGACTGCGCAAACTTCTTCTTCTTTTGTACAACTAACATATTGGTTTTCCATTTACGTCACCGACGAAACGCTAAATTAAAACGACGCTAATTAAAGATGTTTTTTGTTACATATATTAGAAATTATAGAAATTTCCATCCGATATTGTCGATTGCTAACGTTAGAAAAAACTTTGTACTTTACTAATAATAAAATAAAAACTAAAAATGTTTGAAAAATAAAATAATAAAGTAATAGCAAAATAAAAAAATAATAATAAAGTAGTTAATTAGTTTCTTATAAATATTAAAAAAAAATTAATGAAAAACATTATTTAGCCAGAAAAATATTCTATTTATTATAAATTATAAAATTAAACATGATTAAATATATTTTACGTTTTATATTATGTCTAAAGCCAATATACAATAAAAATAAATAATACTAACTACTAAAAAACTATAAGTATTAAATAGGTATAAAGCTACAAGTGTAGAAATGGTATTGTGAAATGAGCCTACGAAAGTACTATTTTTATTCTATTGTCAAGATGCACAAAGCAACATATAATTGATAATATTACAATACCTATCATAATGTCTAATCAACATTTTATTGTATCTTCAAAAAAACCATTTTTTTCATTATACCTTTTGAAATGTTTATGAATTTGTTTTTTTTCTACATACTACGTGTGAACTTACAACTGAATGATAAATCTAGGAATACGGATGTCAGCATATCTGGACCTTAGAAAATGTTCAACACATACACTTTAATGACCTGGTGCCATATAGTATAGAGTATCAGAACCACGGTTTCACCACCATGTTGTCAAAGTCTTTGGATTGCAGAATAAAGTGCGTAGTTAATTTAAAACGATATAATAAGCTTACTTATTGCAGTGACGTCGTTTGTAATGCGCAGGGTATACCTATGCTTATTTTAAATCCAATATTGTTGTAATAAGTGTAAACCCACTTCATAAATTAATAGAAATTTGCACTTAAAATGGCCTACTTTAAACGCCTTGCGTAGTAAAAAAAAAAAATTGAATACAACGCTGATTTATTGCAGTATTTTCTCAATGTCGCAGACCAACTGTTCAACTAAAACAGACCGGGTCGATGCACAGATGACCAGTATTATATATGTGATGGCAATACGAACAATGCAAATTACATAACAAGATGAATAATGAATTGCTGACCGACTACATATTTTACGCACAAAAACGATATTTAAGTGAAACAATACACTCGACACTGAATCAACACTAACTAATTTGTAGTTACGTACATTATTATCATTTATTTTATCAATACCTAAAAGATATAACATTATTTTTTAAAACACTTATAAAAAAAATATCTATTCAGCTAAATATAATAATGTTCTCGATTAAAGGTATACCAAGTGTCAAGTTAAACTACAGATAGTATGTTAAAACACTTCATTAGACGTTGTAATATGGGAGGAAGATCCAACGGTCCTTTGAACAGGTTTCCACGTATTTAGAGTCATCGCCAGTACGCATACGTCTTAAAAATACGTAAATTTAGATTATTAGGTGAAAAACGTCAATAAATGAACAAGGGCCGTGGGCGGCCGTAGTGTAAAATAAAATATCGACTATTTTGTGTTTTTTTTGCGCGTAAACCGTTTTAGGGACCCGTCCGACAATGCGTGTAAAGTTTCAGTGTCGAAAAATAAATCCTACACCACGAAAACTTGCAAACCATTATTTTTCAAAAAAGTGGTTTTTTTCGTACTTAGGTGGTTTAAATTTGGATTTTCGGCAATTTTCTGATATAGGATGAAGGTCCGAAGGTCCCTTGTACAGGTTTCAACGTTTTTAGAGTCATTGCGTGTACGCTTCCGTCTTAAAAATACGTAAATTTAGATTTTTAGGTGAAAAACGTCAATAAATGAACAGGGGCCGTGGGCGGCTGTAGTATAAAAAAAAAATATCAATTACTTAGCGATTTTTTGCGCGTAAACCGTTTAAGGAACCCGTACGACGATGCGTGTAAAGTTTCAGAGTCCAAAATAAATCCTTCACTACGAAAACATGCATACGAGTTTTTTTCAAAATGTAGTTTTTTTCGTACTTAGGTGGTTTTTTTATATAGACAGGTGGTCCCACTGTCCCTTGTATGGCCGTAGTATAAACAAAAAATCTAGATTACTTACCACTCTTCGAAGTTTGCGGTGATGATTCATGTACTAGGCAAATCTTTCATGGATACTGTTCGTCAAAAACCCGTTGAATAATAGGATAACGTCAATGGCCGAGCTCTCTGCCGGTACGATCATTTGAACTGAATCTTTAACTGGATACCGCTTAACGTCCTCAAAATTCTTTACTATTAATATGTTAGATCGACTTGTCACTGGCAGTGAATTTCATTATCGTACAAATCTACATTATTATATACAAAATTAAACGTTTTCTGTGTTTGTAATTAATAAAATAAGTGTTCTGTTATATGCTATCATTAGTATATACGTTTGTGTATGGATAAATATAATTTGTTTAATATTACTGATGACCGTATTAGCATTATTATTGTAAAATAAAAATTAAGTTTATTTCTGAGAAATAAGTTTTATCAAAAACATTTATAAAGTTTACGTAAACAATATAAAAAATTAGTAGTTTCCTAGATGTTTATTGCAATGACGTTTTATCGAATTATATTTTCATATAGGTATATAAGATAAAATGCTTTCCTTCACACACGGGGCTGAAATAATATGTTTAAATTCTGCAATATAATATAATTTTAGTTCATATTAAGTCGTCACTGTTGGATCGATTTAAGTGGAATTTTCGTGAACTATAGCTAATTCATATTTGTCTGCAAAACCGTTTTTACTTATTTTCATAATTTTATTATTATACGAATCGGGTATATAAGCGTAGACGTCTACAAACATGTTGATTAGTGAAATACTTCACTCACGATATACATTATTAGTATTAATATTTAATACTTATATAATAGAATACAAGACATTAATAGTATAAAAACTCTGCCCACTGGTGTCCCAAAACAAAAAACGAATGTTATGTGATGTGTGGTTGATTTAAAAATAATATTATAATATGGTAAATTGATAGATCTCCGTAAATGTTAATTTTATATTACAATTGATGTTTGTACAATTTATGCGTTTTTAAATGAAAAGATAAAACCAAAAATAATCAGTAATCACATAATCATCTACGTCATTCCATATTATTTTAATTAATTAAAAATCGTCGTTAATTTTTCGAAATTAAAATACTTTGCTAAATAAACAAACAACGACGTAAAAACATTGGCGTTGTCATGATTTTTCATTTACGTTGCCAATCAATCGATCGGAAATAACTCACAAATGATAGAATAATATTGTATTTTACTAGCACACCCGTCTCGGCTCCGCCCAAGAAACTTATATAACTTATATAACTTAATAATTAAATAACTAATTCCATACTTACATTTTAGTATAAGCGAAACATATGTATCAGAGAACTTATCCCATCGAGTGGTTTTTGCTTACTAAACCTAAGATAATAAAATTGTTAAAATCATAACATGGTACAGGAAGTATTTTAAGTCTCGGAACAATTATTCATATCTACTGGCTGATAAAACACACACAGAAGAAAAAGGTCAGGTTGCAGGTAGCTGGAAACCCGCAGACCGACATAATAATACATTTAGGTATACAATTTTTATGTTTTTTTTAGTTATTAATAACTAATTATTTATTTACTTTATTGGACTAAATTTATGCCTAAAACCTTCTGTGTGATGTCCTCTTTAAAAAATTTAAATAAAACTGCACGAAGAGTGAATAGTTTCGGAGTTTATCCCGAACATACAACCAAACGCTATCGTTTTATATATTAAGTATAGATATTTATTATTCTACAGTCCTTGGGAATATCCGACGTACGAACGCGTATAATATATTAAAATATTAAACTTACTGACTACAACAGTACTACAAAAGTTAAAATTTGTTAAGTTAATAAATTTTGGTATTCTTTGTGTTATATAGGACACGAGACAGAGCACGGACGGTGCTCTTCGGTATGTTGCCCAAGTACGTTTTCCCACCACTAGCGGACAGACGGGTGTCACGGGTGTCGCAAGTTCGGTCGTCGATACGGTTAATCACTACGACGGTTTGGCGGGCGCCCGGCAGCTTTCGGAGGCCACTGCAGTACTGTTGTTTATGACGTTTCTTGACCACCATAACCAGTCGGTCGCATTGTTCCGTAACGATTAATTGTCGAGCTCTTGCCGTAAATTAGTAACAATAGTCATAACTGCTATTGTTGTCGTTCGGCTGGCCGCCATGCGGACGGGGTGTCCATAATCGAGCGTTCGGCAATCGTGAACTCGTCACACGACGGGGTGCCGGAGAACGTGCGTTGATGATTTATCGCCAAACTTCGTAGTGCCTCCTCATTTTCGTACCCCCGACCCCGCATGGCTACAGTGGTCCTATGCGACGTCTTCTACTGACATCCACAATTGTACGTACGTCGTCAGTTCGTCAACTACTGTATCGTCGACTGCAGCGACATATCGCGTCTTTGTATAGTTACACGTTGTTTACGCCGTTATCGAATAATACCATAATTTACACTTCGGATGTTGCCGACCGGTGTGATATATCAGTCACCACATACACTGATACTAACTTATTATATGTTTATCGTGTGCGTACGTCTCCGATTGCTGGTGTAGCACAGGTTGTTGTTCCGTCACCTCCCGCAAACGCAAACCGAATTTAGATACATATTATACTCGTCAAGACGTCTTCACCTTTTGTATAAATGCAATGTGTCTGCGGTCTCGTATTCACTAAACTATCATCCAGATAAACCGTTCTGATGTTTTTTGTGTATTAGCGATTACCATTTGATTGAGATGACTGTTGGCCGCCGTCCCCGTTAGTACACGGAACATCGGCAATAAACTTTCGGAGTGACTTAATGTAATGTAATCGTATTCCGTTCCTGCCGTTTCTCATATATTACAGTGTGGTGTCTCGTAAATTTATCATTTCAAACTTATCATGCGATAAAGATCGTTGTATAAATTCTTCACGATGTCAACTATTTATCATAGCTAAGTTTACCACCACCGACCTCGTTCATATAGTCAATTTATTAAATCAGGTTGATTTAACCCAATAACTGGTATCAAACTTATAGGTACGAATATTATTATCTAGAGCATTTATTAGAATTTAATTTTTATTTAAATTTTTACACGAATCATAACCATAATAAAATTGTGATATTTCACATGGACAATGCCAATTAGTATTCTGCGTCTTATACAATCTACATGATACTAACACTAGGATTTTTCGTTATTCGATTGTCGTAATACATAATTGATTGTTAACAATTGAAAATTTCGATTAATCAATGGTTTTTATCAAGAGTACAGTATTCGGTTGTTGAAACAGTTTAATAAAACTAATAGATTAGTTAAAATCATTGAATAGTCATGCTACTCGTATATAATATGTGTACAATATATATTTTAACATACGCGTTTTAATCGAAAATTAAGTTAATCAAAATCTTCATGAGTAATTCCTTCTAAAGATAAACACATATTTTATCAATAAAAATTATTTTTTTTATTATTTTTAACTTTTTTGAATAAAAATATCATTTTTATTTCATATTCCAAATTTCTGGAGCTGAATATTTTCTAAAATAAAAATTGAAAAAAAATAATCGTTTTATTTCTGTCCTTATACTCAATATTTTTTTTCTATACATATAATCACTTAAAAATCAATTCTTTTTACAAACACTGAAAAAAATTAAAATAAACGTACTAATATACGAACAAAATTGTATATATAAACACCTAAATAGTAGATAAATACGTAGTTATATAATTAATAAATAACTACTTATCCGCTTAGTATTGAATTAATAAATTATACTTACCATTATGACTATAAGTTAAGCTTATAGTTTAAACGCGGTTATTCTTATTCAGTTATCTTATTTTTAACCCTTTACAGAATTTGTTTGATAAACCTATCTGATGTTCAATAATACGACTTATGAATTACACAATATTGGCTTATTTCAATATAATAACATATAATTGTTAATAATACTTTGTTAAAGCTAATTAAATTGACTTAGGTGTAAAGAATTAATAATATATAATGGTCGCTAATAAAATTACGTCGGGTGGTTGGTCTCTTTGTAATAATGAAATGACTATATAAGTAATAGATATGATGTTTTCATTTTTTTTTATCAAGGACAAAATTAAACGGAAATCACAAATTATAATGCTGTAATTGAATTTATTCCCTTTTGGCTAAATTAGTACCTCCTATCCATTTAAAAAAGGTATTTTAGTTAAGGTAACTATAATTGGTTCCTATTTAAATTGGTGATGTGTTTTTCACTACTGGCTAAGTCGGTTCCTACTTTTTGGAATAAAATCAACGAGCAAGTATACTTTTGCATATTACATGTATTAATTAATAATCATTATTTGATAGTTGTAAGCCAGTGATTGAAAGGTTACAAAACGTTACAATATACATTTTTTCATTATTAATGTTTAAATATTGAACATGATGGTTATTATAATGAATCGTATATTCGTGTATAATATTAATAGTTTGTAATTTTGCCGGTCTGATATTCCAAAACAAATGAATATCAATTATCCATGAGACTATGAATATTATTTTTGAAATAATTACAGTAGGTATCTACTAAATAATATTTTTAATTGAACTAAATGTAAATTTTAGATATTTCAACTTTTATTTAGTGATTTAGAGAAAATGAACGACTGGACATACCTAACTCTTTATAAAAAAAAAAAGCCTATCTATTATAATAATAATGTTGCACGTACGTCTGCAGATATATAATTATTATAAACATTTACAACGAATTTATTATTTTATGATAACAATTTAGCATAAAATATTAAAACGTTAAGGGTTTGGGTTTTAAGTGAAGCTCTAAGAAAATATATTTAAACTTAAAATTGAAATAATATCCTAGTTGGTTAATTATTAATTAATTATCATGTCCAATAAATAAGTTATATAATTCATTTTGTACGTGATTTATTTATTTTACAGGTGTCATTAATAAAAAGAGGTAAAGTAAATAATTAGATTACATGAGGTAAGTCTTAAACTTAAAATGTATTGAGTGTAATATAAGTTATAACATGCAATTCTTTGAACATATAAGAAAAAAACGACGCAATTATTTACGTATTTGTGTTAAGTGAAAAGTAAGAAATCGAGTATTGTGCACAGTTTCAGGTCACTGGGTACTTCGCCCAATTATCAAATGCAAATTTGGAATAAGTTAACGTGGTCCGGGCATTGGATACAGTGCCCAATTCGATTTGACAACAGTAGGTTAAACATTGAATATATTAAAAATTAATAAAAAAATCTTACCAGGTACTTGAATAAATAATCTTAAACAAATTTAAAATAAACGCTGTATAAAATATTTTCATGATAGTTTTATTAAAACTATTATGATTATTATATTCTACAAACATTATGTACTATAATATACGAAATTTTCGTTATCTAGTCTATGCTCCTCGTATTGGACAGGGACGACGGGTGGTACGGCGATGAACTCAAGCGCTTACTGTCGCA
The DNA here is from genome assembly GCF_003676215.2 of Rhopalosiphum maidis. NCBI lineage: Eukaryota > Metazoa > Arthropoda > Insecta > Hemiptera > Aphididae > Rhopalosiphum > Rhopalosiphum maidis. The sequence goes on along the minus strand of NC_040877.1, from coordinate 1,502,328 downwards.
TCGTCCACTGACGAGTGACGACTATGTCGATCGACGACAGACGGCGGTGATCACGTGGATGGATGACATATATACAATGTGAGCTTCAACGGAAACTGTCGCAAATATTCAGGAACAAACTCATCTCGAGCTCAACGAGTTTAAGCACTGCAACAACTGTAGCCACGACCACTGCCGAGGAAGCATCTTCACTGTTCTCATCGTAACTGCTGCGTCGCGTTCAGTTGTCGTCCAAGCTCAACGGGTAAAGATATGTCAGCTTCTTCCTAGTTAACAAGCTGGCTTCAGAGCGGAAACCAAATATATTTGCGCCGGAAATACCAGACCATCCGGAATACAGATAGCGATTGTAATAGCAGCGACTACGATTGCGCTGTTCTACGCGCCTCTGTCCAGTTCTGAATTTTTTTTTAGCTCGATGACCTGTCACGTCGATGTATACCGTTTACCGTCTGTATCCCGTTCCTCCCGCGACAGCATTTGTTTAAATTTACCGTATAACTGAATAATAGGTCATCGTGATTGAAATCAGTAACGGTTCGCACAGTTTTTCTACACCGAGTTTGGTACCAGGTGCTTATAAAACATGCGATAAATGATGCGTGTACGTGTCTTAATATTTTTAAATTTATTCTTCGAACACATTATAATTAATTAAAAACAAATTAATAACAATAATATAATAACAATAAATTTAATTTATTTTAATTTTATCTATAAATATCGATATAACAGATTTGTGTGAGGGGCAACCCGATGTGTCGATGGCGTAATATTTTGTCACTATGTAATATTGTCCGCACACGGCCGATCGATTGTGGCTAGTGGTTACTTGTCTTGGAACAGTACTGGAACTAGCTGTGCGGTGAAAAATGGCTGCAATTCATATAGTTTTTATGAGACACGGAATGGAAGGTGAATATGGAGTATAGAAAATATTATAAACAATAAACCGAAATAAAAAAAAAATGTATCGAGACTAGAGGGATAGATTAACAATCCCGACAGTTTTATCAAAATAATAATAAGTAATCGTGAATTCGTGATACGATGTAATGATAATGAATAATGAAAATTATTCAAAACTAAATGATAATAAAAATGTACAATAATATGATAATATACTTAAAAGGTTAGGTTAGTAATTATCTTATATCAATATTATAGGTACAAAAATGGGTCCGCAATAATTTTTGTCCATTTTGAAAGCGGTAAGTTGAGATCCGGATATAAAAAGGTAGTAGGTAAGTTGGGTCCCAGCAAATCATTGGTGCAAATAAGTCTAAAATGTTAAAAACTTTAAACTTTAATATTTGTTAATAATTCTGTTACAATTTACAATATTACGTCATATTGCATATTATAATGGTACACCGCCCGGACACCAATTAATTCTCGTTGTATAATTATTTGTTTAAAATTTGTTAAATTTGTATCATTTAAGTTTTTACTTAAATATTAACAGTTTTTTGATTATTATTATTTATACCACATATTGTACAATTTGACATACTATATATTATTATTCAGCATACTAATATTGTTAACATTTTTTACCAGGACACATTTTTTTGAGTATTTATACTACTATTATTTATTTAGAACATGATATTAAAACCATATATACTTTAGTTTATATATTTTTTCCCGGGCCCATTTTACGAGATAAGGTCATTTGGAACCCAATTTACTAATCCAAGAACTAGACTCATTTTTAAAAAAAAGTAAAGATCGAACTACACTTGAGTTCAAAATACAAAGCAGTTCTATATAATATTATGTCATAACACAATTTCTTATAATTTTATTAAATAATATAAACTTGTAACGTACATTATATTATAGAAAATTAAAAAATATTAAAAATAAAAATTAGTATGCTAATGATTTTATTTTAAGCGGAAGGCAAAATAATAGTGTTTTACAAAGTTTAACATTATTTTTTTGGAAAATTGCTTTTAACCCGATTGCAATTCCATCATTATACATATTTTTACCCAAGTGCAATTCGTCTTTCCCTAATACTATAACAACGCTAACCAGCCGAACAAGAAAAAAGGTAGTATAAAGTATAACATTATGTAATAGTGTGGTAACGACCGACAACAGCAATACATAATGATATTAAGAGTGGTAATTAATCAACAAAAATGACTTATCTTTAACGCGGAGCTCAGGCTCATGGCTTGACCATGGGCAGAAATAGAAATAGATTTGATGTAGAACTGTAGATAGCTGATGGCTGTTGGATTTTCGAGGGGAAATGGCCCCGAAAACACGTGAAACAGCACATATTACTATCACGAGTTGAGGAATGTGGGTGCGTAGTCTGTACGAATAAGTGCCCACGGTTATAAGTCACAGACACTTTCAGCAAGTAAGATTACGGCTACTACAACCGAAAATGGTTGGCAAAGCTTGATCATAAGATATTAACAACATATGTCGGCGAGACTCGCGGTGGCGGAGCGAAACCAGTCAGAACTGAGAGGCTGTGAGGGATAGAACATATATAAATACATATAAATATAATGAGTATAATTATAATAATAAATATAAGTATTCAATTTGATTAGATTAAATGAATATTAAGATGCTAGAGTTAGGTTAGGTACTTAAAATAGTTCGGTTTGTTTACTTATTGATTTTATAAGAAATTTTATTTTAATTACCTTGCTTTTAACATCTAAAATAATTATGTTTTTAATTATTATTAAAAATATTAGATGTCGTGAAGAAAGTTTATTTAATAGCAATGAATTTGATTTGGTGTCAATTATATATTTTTATGTAATATACTAATATGTAATGAATACTTAAAACCGGTCGTCGCAAAGGTTTTATTGACTATATAAGCTTTAAAACCGAATTCGCCTTTGCAAATTAACTATATTGATTATTATTTTTTTTTTTTAATTAAAGTTAAAATTCCATAACTAATTTAAATGATTGCTTTTATTTTTTAATGATAATTATTTAAGTAGGTACACAGTTAGTGACTAGTGTTAATTATAATGAAATAAAAAAATTCTTAACTCAGCTTTAAATAATTATTATATACGTTTTTTTATACATTTTACATTTTTTAGAGCATTCTCCTCAGATCTTAGGATAAAGCAAATTGGGAAAATATTGTTGGTATGTAAAGTAAGTACCTAAGTATAATATATAAATTATTATTTATACTTTTTTATTTCAATATGTTGTCATGAATATTGTGAAGCGAGGATTATATCGGAATACAAATATTAATAATTCATAGACACAACTTTTTATATACATTTTAATTTAGAATTTTGATCAGTATTCACTAATTGCCCTGAAAAATACTTTCTTACTGCCAAAAAAAATTAATTTATTGATTATTTAATTAAACAATTAAAATAATTTTTTACTAGCCATAAAATAAAAATATATCATATTATTACTCTCGAATAAATGTGTAAATTTGTTAATAGACAATGGGAGCAAGTGTTTTTTATTAGTATTTAGATTTTTGGACTTGTATTCACTATCAACATAGTTAAATTTTTGTTATATAAAGTGGCCAGATAAAACTATTCCAGATCGGCCAACCGTACTTTTCAGAAGCATATTTCGACTAAAGTCCGATTTTTACTATGATACTAGTATAATACTATAGTTTTGTATCAGTAAACGAAGAACTAATTCATCGTAAATTGATATTCATTTATTTTATTTGTATTATATTACTATAAATATCTATTTATGACTTTTTTTAACTATGTAACTATGTTTACAGATCCAGTAGGAAGCTTTATATGGAATGCGAAAACGATTGGAATGTCTTATACGTTATCGGTGTTATAATTTTTATTACATATATCGGAAAAATAATATAAAATGTATTCTATACGTATAATATAGTATGTACTTTTAACCAATATCACTGTATTAAATCTAAATTAATAAACTGTTATTATTATTTTTAGAAGAAGATCGGGAAAGTTCAACAGTATTTTGTCATAAATACGCAAATCATGAAATAACATTAGGTAAGTATGAACAATTGTTATGCTGTCACAAATACACACATCACAATTCAATTGAATTTTGTAAACTTGTTGTTTTCAGATTTAGAAAGTATAGAAAATTAAGGATAAGGATTGAGTGTTTTTTTTAAATAAAATAGTAAACGTTTTTTTTTTACTTTACTTAGACATGTTTTTTGGATGAATACAAAAACTATTTTTCTTAATCAATTACACGTAATTGGTTTCGGGTATAAGTGTCATGCTATTCAATATTTATTGAATTTTGTTACTACAGCGACTAAATATACATCATTCTTGCCAGTGATCTAAACATTAATTTAAAATCTATTGTTGCCAAAAAATGTATACGGTTTATGGTTTATACCCAAAAGCATATCTATGATTCCTCGATTTTCCTTACAAGATAAATATATTATTTAGTATTTAGTCTTTTTTATTTCCATAAAAATTGAGATGTATCTAGTCTGATTATTATGTCTTAAAGCACTTATTGTTGATATTCATTTAATAATAATAAATACCTATATTGTACATGAAAATTGAGTACTTTTTTACTACATTGCTATACAATGAAAATTATTAATAAATAAAGACAATATGATTACTAAAACGTTCAGCTCGTGTAGCACAACAATAATAATAATACGAGTATAATGCTTATTATTATGGTGACCTAATATAATACTACTATATCAATTATAATATAGATAATAACATATTGTATTAAATTGTCAAATCATTAATGACACTATATATATTTATTAGTAGTCAGTTATCTCAAAAAAAGTCGGTATGTAGGTAGCATCCTGACAAGTAAGAGCTATTATATTAATATTCTTCAAAAAATACGTACACAACAAGTCAACAACAATTAGAGTATAAATATTACAGGAACACTTTTGCAAATGACTTGTATATAATTTGTGATCAGCAAGTAACATACGAATGCAAACCATATAAGTATAAATGTAATAACGACATTTAAACATTTTAAACTGACTTCGCGGTACTGGTTTTGCCGCCTTATATTAACCTATATTTGGTTTATCTCGGTGATGGTGGTCGTGGATCTGCATCCATACATTCATCGTTGTACGTCTCTCAACAACGCAACATATATTCTCTATTTTTTCACCTACGGTAACATTTTTTTACACTACAGTCCATTTTTCATCGTACTTAAATTATTTCTTAACTACTTTTGTGAGATTCGACTAGATTTTATAATAATTTTCGTAACTCCACATCGATACAGCCAATAAGCATGCATGATAAATTAGCATTGATTTAACTCGTTGTATAATTAATATAATTTCAGTTTTATTATGATTGGATTTTGTGTCTCAAATAGATAAATATAAATAAAAGTGACGGAACATTTTTTTTTGAAAATTACTCTTATTAGTTAATATATTATTTAATATTTATATGTAAATGTTATTTATTAGTTTGTTACCATATTGGTCTACGCTTGTTCGGAAACAGTTCAATACGATTCCAAATAATTTTGGTTGTTCTAACTATTGATTTAGCTGTTTCGGTAAACAGCATAAACAAAATAAAATCCTATACATTTTTAAAAAATAATACATTTGTTTTTCTATCATTACTATGGGGTATTATTGTATTCAGTCAGTAGCTACTGTCCAACGTATATATTATCAAATTCAAATAACATTGTGTTGTTCTCCTACATTCATATCAGGCTATAGTTGACAGAGTGTTTGCAATTCTATATTCTTTACGAGTATAGAATTGCGTCGTTCTCAACCTCAATTTAAATTTGTACATCACTCCTTCTACTAAAAAATTAAAATAATATGTAACCTGCAAATTATACTATTATCATGATTGCAAGTTGTAAGTTCGTAATTCTCGGTCCTTCATATAATAATGGATTAATATGGTTCTTACCGTACTTAATATTTAGATTAGATAGACAGCTATTGGAGCTGAGCTATTAAAATTACAACATTATATAGATTGATTTTTTAATTTTTAGTTTTTAATATTACAACTAAAATAAATAAATATTACTCACAAAATGATGTATAAATATTATATCGCAGACGGGTCAGTTAATCCATGTTATTTTATTTTAGACCTCCTATACTCCTAAATATAACTGTTAGCTGTATTGACCAAGACTCAAAACCTGATTGGACGAATTCGGTTCACCAAGATGCTGAGTTTTAACATCAACAGCATAGCGTATAAAGGCAGGCCACTTTAAGCGCAAACTACTTTCAATTTTTCAGGCCAATCAATTTATAAATTTGGTCTATTTATTCTACAATATTGGATTTTTAAAAAGCAAATATATACCCAGCACGGTACAAATGAAGCCACTGCAATAGGTAAAGTTATCATGTCGGTATAAGTGAACTGCACACTTTATTCGGCCACCCAAAGACCTTAGTGGCATGGTGGTAACCTGTAAAAGCACCGCGGTTAAAGACGCCGCCCGACTACAATACCCCAAATATTGCAGTGATTGTGGCACTTTACTATAGCTGCGAAGACAGGTCAGTTTTTCGGTATCAATCAAATTACAGTCCGGTTTATATCCGAGCCTGCGACACCCGTGAACTCGTTACACGATGGGGTGCCGGAGAACGTACGCTGGTGATTTGTCGTCAAACTCCGTAGTGCCTCATCTTTTTCATACTCCCGATCCTGAATCATCACATGCAAAGGTTTCAACGGAGTGACACAATTTTACGTACGTCGTCGGTTCGTCAACAGTGAAATTGTATCCATGGGTAATATCATGCTGTTTAAGTAAACGCTTCGAAAACCTTAATAAATTATAACCATACATTAATTCGTATTATAATAATTATAATAATTATAATATTAATAGTTAAAATAAGTATATCGTATTCCTATGTTGATTATAACCTGTATTTAAATTTAATAGTTAAAAACTATATTAAACTTATTAAATATTCTGTTCTTTATGTTATAACTTAATAGTAACATACTAAGTACTAACATAGGTAAACTTTTGTTTGCAAAAAAAAAGGAGAATGAATAATATCATTGATTTCTGACTGATTTTAAAATTTTGGCGGAACATTATTTATAGCTGTGTAATGCTTATATACAAATCAACTGGATGCCGTTACCAGCCAATTACCCACTAAAATACTTGACTGTGATTGCTGCTGGCTGTTGTCTCTTACCGTGGTTCTGATAATCTATACTATATGGCACCAGGTCGTTAAAGTCTATGTGTCTTGCGTCGTTGAACGTTTTCGTGGGTTCAGAGATGCTGACATCCGTATTCCTAGATTTATAATTCAATTATAAGTTCTCACGTAGTATGTATAAAAAAACAAATTCACACACATTTTTTGAAATGTTTTTTTTTTTATCTATAATGTAAAACATGTCTTTTTGAAGATACAATAAAATGTCTATTAAAAATTATAATATGTATTAAATTATCATTAATATGTTGCTCTACGCATAAATGTAATCAAATTGACTGTACAATGCGCCGTACAAGAAGATTATTGTGATACACGTCATAATGTATTACTATTATATATATATATATATATATATTTATTTGGTCATTTTAGCTTTAAATATAGGTGTTATTAGCTAAAGATACTTACTAAACAGTGTAAATTATGTATTAATTATTCATTACCATGGACACCTGTTGGCGGTTTGAAAAAAAACTAATTTTATGTATTTGTAAGAGCGTAAAAATGTGTTAGACTTGAGAAACATGTGTGCAATAGCGGAAGAAAATTCTTTAATGCCCCTGGGGATGAATCTTGAAAAAAGCCTTTATAGGTGACATGTATTTTTGATGGAAGTATACCTACTTGTGTATTTTCCTCTCGAACAATTGGCTAATTTTCGGACGATTAAGTTTTTTTGCCATAAATACAATAATTAGCTACTTGTGAATAGCACATCACTGATTACCAATAATAATTTTTATTGATTTATATGTTATGTATTTATTTTCAATAGTAACTCGAATACTTTAGTTCTGGAATGGACTACAAACAAATATTGTTCATAATCGAATAATGTTAGAAATAAAACTCCCGTTCATTGTTTCATGGTTAAGTACTTTTGTTGAATTCCCATATTCCTAAATCAAGCGGATTATGAAGTAGCAAAGATTAAGTGTGGAAATATTTAAATAATATTTCCACACTTAATCAAATATTTAAATAATATTTCCACAAGAGAAAAAAAAAGAGAAGTAGTTAGTATATTATTGGAGTAAATTATAAGAAAAAGAAAGTTTTACATAGCTAAAATATTATATGTACGTATACTTACACAAAAAAACACGTCAAGATGGAATAAAAAGTACCGCACAATGGGGGACAAGCCTACCGAACGGCATGACAGTCGGTGCAATGCCAAAATACTCCGACTATTGCCTCTTTGACAGCGCCGTAGTTATCAATCAGTACAATGCCGGAATACTCTAACTATGCAGTATTGACTGATACTAATACCGTCCGATAAGTTTTTAGTGATGTCTTTCACCTTTAATTCGCAAGTCTGCCCGGATGAGTCTTGCTGTAGCAACATCAGGTGAAAAACTGTTGACCTGTGGTGGGTCGTACGGCCTTTAATACTCGTGTTATTGGTGGTTAACTTCCGCGAACCCGTGTTCTGTAACGGGACCGCAAAGCACAATCGCCGATAACAACACAGAATTTTAATAATATAATAATAGGTATTCAAATAATATATTAATAAAAAAATATAATAACAATAGTATGTCATGGATTAAAATTATAATAATTATAAAAATAACAATATATAAATAATGATTATCAATAACAAGATATTATATAATAGGTAAAAAGAATAATAACAATATGGTTATAATAATTATATTAAATATGGTTCAAACAAATAGGTATAGTTTAAAATGTTTAAATATAAACAAATTTGGACTTTTTTTTTTAAATATTGAATAGGAATAAAAAATTATAAATATTTTTTAATTGAAAAAACAAGAGTTACTTAAATCAAATACTTCACATCTATACATATTTATAAAATACTTATATATTAAAATATTGCACGGTGTTTACATAAACTTAATAAAAACAATTATTTTCGATAACCTAGTCATCTCTCTATTATTTATTTTTGGAATATAATAATATATTATTATAATTTTAATTTATAATATTATTATAATAACATTAAAATATTCAAGTTTAATATTTTTAAGCATATAATTGGCTCTAGTGCCTAGTTAGTTTGGGATCTAAATCTCTATTCTTTATTTTCTATTCTGTATACTAAAATAATTACTTGTAGATGAATAACATATATTAGAATATACAACAACATTCAATCAGCGTCATAGATGTCGGACGATTGCAGAAACTTAAGTAAACATAAAAACTTATTGACTTACAATATTTCATTAATTAATTAATTCAATTAATTCATAAGTTTAAACTTTATAATTCATACGTTTATATGACTACATGAGAAAGATATACAGTTTAGCACATATTTTTGTAATAAGCGATGAAAATTTAATTATTGTATTTGACTGATTATGTATTAATTTTCATTTAGTAACGGTTTTAAAACTCAATTAAATTAAGTACAATAATAATTATAATTAAAACTGATGTATAGAATATTATCAACAATAATAAAAAATAAACAGTTTAATAGGTATGTAGTTTATAAGTTCATTATATTTATTTAAAGAAAACAAATAACAAACATTATTTAGTTAGCGTATTATTTGATAAGCATTATTTATAAATTATAATTATAAATTATAAAAATTAATAAATAATATCGACGTATAATTTAGCGGGTGAACGAAAGAATACCGTAAACGGCATAAACCCGCATTCAATTTGTGCTTTTTCACACCTACATATCATTTATTACTTATATATGACCCATACGAGCTAATACCAAACTGAGTTTAGAAAAGTATTCCGTGCCGTCACTAATTTAACCTTAAACCTAACATGAAGTGATTCAGAAGAAACTTGACGAGCTTTAATATTATTATAATTAATACAAATTAACACTGCACAGAAATACAGCCACAGAATAAATTAAATGTCATTAATTCTATTATTTAAGTATATGAGACTCTAATTATTAATATTAGAGGCTTGTGTTTTTAATATAATTATCATGATATAATATGTTTATTATTATAAATATTAATACTTATTATTTTAAATTGATTTCTTAGACACAAATATTGCCACTTATTAAAATACATAAAAAAATAGTTGGTCGACTAAACATAACAAATGAAAACACGTTATCTCGGTGACCCTGATTTTAATATTATATTTTGAGGTAGTTACATGATACATGCATTATCAAAACAGTTACTTTAAATACAGATTCGTTGCCGTATTAAAATTATCTATAAATATATATATATATATACTTTAGAATCAACTTATTTGGGACACCACATAAAAGGGACAATAATAATAGGGAAAGATTGGCCTAGTCCGGACATGTATCGGTTTGTTAGTTATTCGGTTAATATGCCCAATGTGTCCTAATTAAGCGGATTCTACTGTGTATAGATATTATACTATAATGCATTATTATTACCAGTAAACGCAACACTAACGAAAATAATAATAATTTATGTACACACGCAGATCCTTAATCACCGTAAGCAACCAATTATATAACATATCGTGGCAGTGAGACTAGCGGCAATGGTGAAATGGACAGCGGACAGTAGTACTGGCGAGTCGGACAGCGAACAGCGGTAAACGATTAATAGTAGAGGCGCGTTCGACTTTAATAGTGTCATATTAATTGGCAGAGACTGTGCGGGGTGATTTGGTTGGAATATAATTTTCAGCTGTGCCTATCAAGAATTTCCGGTACGATGTTGATGCGCGGACATCGACGGCGACCGGAAGCAGACATAATATTATAAACATGTATTAAAGACATATCTTTAACCGTGGACATAACCGATGAGGCGATAATTATAATACATTACCAGAACCTGTGCGATGCTGTACTTGCTGCCTCGTATTTTCTGTCATCGGATATCGACGTCCGAGTTATGTCGCCGGTGATCGCCGATTCCACAGCACTTTAATCGAATATTAATCACCACTGTCATCGTGGACAATAACATCACACACCGCATCTGTTTGCCGTCCGTTACTATCGTTACGCACAGTAAAAAAAAAAAAAATAACACTCGCAATATTCTTCCACCTTCGACCGGCCATAACTCAAAGTAATATTATATTTCGAGGTGACTAGTGCCGTATACTAAATATTCTTTTTAACCTTGTCCCGTCCGCGTACACTGTGTTATGCCATAGATTATTTGTAGTTTCAGTTATATCTAATTTTCGTTATATAGTCATTATGTGTTGTATATGTATTTAATAAGATAAAACACTTGGAGAGTACCGTAAGTAAAGAATTACAAAACAAACGACTCAATGTAATAGCGAGTTAAGCAATGTCTGGACTCCGGATACTACCAAAATACATAAGTCATCAGGATATATTTTATAAACTTAGTGTTGTATAATATCGAAAGAACGATCGCATAATAAAAAATTATTATTAGAATTAATATCCAGAATAAAGTATAAACATGGTACGACATTCTACACAAATTTTCTAAAACTTACACATGACGGCAAATAAAATTAATATGATTTTTAAATCGTTAATACATTAGTCATAAGTACCTAGCCTCGTTACTTAGATTTAATTAAATCATAATATCAATACAATCATCAAAAGTATTTAACTTATAACGTTTGTCTTATCACTATACTTATTGTTGAAAAAACACAAAAAAAACTTAATATGTAATTCGATATTAAAATAAATATGGTTTCTGATTTCAGCATTACAAAGTAGAAGCACACCGACGGCGTTGTCGAAGAAGAACTGTTGCCCGGATTCAATGCGGTGCACGATCAAAGGTTAGGTTCGAAACGGATGCGAGAGGTTCGTTGATCGTCAACGGCCATCACTAGCAGGACGTACAACCCGACGATGACGATGTGCGATTTACCGATCTGCCGGCAGTCGTGTCAGTCACGCAACACAGCGTCGTGGTGTGCGAGCCCACCCCGTTGTCGCCGAGTAACGGAAAATTTTCGTAGCGATCGGTAATTCACTGAAGTACACCGTGTGCAGGAGAGCGTCGCCTCGACCCGTCGGACCGTCACCACCAACGAATTATTGCCGGTGTATCGCGATGGCTGGTGACATGTGTGTGCGTCTCGACCCGTTGTTGTCTCCGAATGAAAAATCAGTACGACCTGTCGAAAACGATCACTAACCCGCCGGTGGCATCCGCGAAAATGCAGGATCTGGAGACTTGCATAAGAACACTGTTGTTGGCTGACAGTTGTTCGACCGTTTATTAAGTTATAACATATTATAATATTGTCAATTGAATCAACAATCTGTTTTTTTTTTTTAATATTATGTCTTATAATCATATAATATATATGTCACATTGTCATAACATTAATAGACAATGTACTTGAGGGTAATCGAAATACTTGGTATTGTGCTGTTACTTATCTGTGTGATTAACGATTATTATGATATATTAACTCAAAAAGTTGAAGAGGTCCCTGATTAGTGAGTTCTAGTGTATGCTTGGTGTGTAGGTAAGTGTATGTATGTAAATACTATAATTTAGGTACCTACTAATGTGATTTAAACTATTTCAATAAACGTATAGTTCAATCGAAATAAGTAAAATATAATTGTTAAAAAAAAAAAAACAAATAAAAATACAGTACAAATCGAAGTCATCCTTTAAAAATATTATACCTAAACTGGCCGATAAGGATGATAAACGTAGGTACATGCTGGATAACCTAACCTAACCTAATGCATCCTTCTTATAAATACGTAAATTTAGATATTAAGGTGAAAAACGTCAATAAATGAACAGGGACCGTGGGCGGCCGTAGTATAAAAAAAAAATATCGACTATTGGGTGTTTTTTTGCGCGTAAACCGTTCAAGGGACTCGTCCAACAATGCGTGTAAAGTTTTAGTGTGGAAAAATAAATCCTTCACCACGAAAACTTGCAAAACATTATTTTTCAAAAAAGTGGTTTTAGCGTACTTAGGTGGTTTAAATTTGGATTTTTGTCAGTTTTCTGGTATAGGAGGAAGTTCCGACGGTCCCTTAACCAGGTTTTCACGTTTTTAGAGTCATCGCGTGTAGGCTTCCGTCTGAAAAATACGTAAATTTAGATTTTTAGGTGAAAAACGTCAATAAATGAACAGGGACCGTGGGCGGCCGTAGTATAAAAAAAAAATATCGACTATTGGGTGTTTTTTTGCGCGTAAACCGTTTAAGGGACTCGTCCAACAATGCGTGTAAAGTTTTAGTGTGGAAAAATAAATCCTTCACCACGAAAACTTGCAAAACATTATTTTTCAAAAAAGTGGTTTTAGCGTACTTAGGTGGTTTAAATTTGGATTTTTGGCAGTTTTCTGGTATAGGAGGAAGTTCCGACGGTCCCTTAACCAGGTTTTCACGTTTTTAGAGTCATCGCGTGTAGGCTTACGTCTTAAAATACGTAAATATCGATTTTAAGGTGAAAAACTGCAATAAATGAACAAAGGTTGAGGCCAGCCGTAGTATAAAAAAAAATATCTACTATTGGGTGTTTTTTTGGGCGTAAACCGTTCAAGGGTCTCGTCCAACAATGCGTGTAAAGTTTTAGTGTGGAAAAATAAATCCTTCACCACGAAAACTTGCAAAACATTATTTTTCAAAAAAGTGGTTTTAGCGTACTTAGGTGGTTTAAATTTGGATTTTTGGCAGTTTTCTGGTATAGGAGGAAGGTCCGATGGTCCCTTAACCAGGTTTTCACGTTTTTAGAGTCATCGCGTGTAGGCTTCCGTCTGAAAAATACGTAAATTTAGATTTTAGGTGAAAAACGTCAATAAATGAACAGGGACCGTGGGCGGCCGTAGTATAAAAAAAAAATATCGACTATTGGGTGTTTTTTTGCGCGTAAACCGTTTAAGGGACTCGTCCAACAATGCGTGTAAAGTTTTAGTGTGGAAAAATAAATCCTTCACCACGAAAACTTGCAAAACATTATTTTTCAAAAAAGTGGTTTTAGCGTACTTAGGTGGTTTAAATTTGGATTTTTGGCAGTTTTCTGGTATAGGAGGAAGTTCCGACGGTCCCTTAACCAGGTTTTCACGTTTTTAGAGTCATCGCGTGTAGGCTTACGTCTTAAAAATACGTAAATTTAGATATTAAGGTGAAAAACGTCAATAAATGAACAGGGACCGTGGGCGGCCGTAGTATAAAAAAAAAATATCGACTATTGGGTGTTTTTTTGCGCGTAAACCGTTTAAGGGACTCGTCCAACAATGCGTGTAAAGTTTTAGTGTGGAAAAATAAATCCTTCACCACGAAAACTTGCAAAACATTATTTTTCAAAAAAGTGGTTTTAGCGTACTTAGGTGGTTTAAATTTGGATTTTTGGCAGTTTTCTGGTATAGGAGGAAGTTCCGACGGTCCCTTAACCAGGTTTTCACGTTTTTAGAGTCATCGCGTGTAGGCTTACGTCTTAAAATACGTAAATATCGATTTTAAGGTGAAAAACTGCAATAAATGAACAAAGGTTGAGGCCAGCCGTAGTATAAAAAAAAAATATCGACTATTGGGTGTTTTTTTGGGCGTAAACCGTTCAAGGGTCTCGTCCAACAATGCGTGTAAAGTTTTAGTGTGGAAAAATAAATCCTTCACCACGAAAACTTGCAAAACATTATTTTTCAAAAAAGTGGTTTTAGCATACTTAGGTGGTTTAAATTTGGATTTTTGGCAGTTTTCTGGTATAGGAGGAAGTTCCGACGGTCCCTTAACCAGGTTTTCACGTTTTTAGAGTCATCGCGTGTAGGCTTACGTCTTAAAAACGTAAATATCGATTTTAAGGTGAAAAACTGCAATAAATGAACAAAGGTTGAGGCCAGCCGTAGTATAAAAAAAAAATATCGACTATTGGGTGTTTTTTTGGGCGTAAACCGTTCAAGGGTCTCGTCCAACAATGCGTGTAAAGTTTTAGTGTGGAAAAATAAATCCTTCACCACGAAAACTTGCAAAACATTATTTTTCAAAAAAGTGGTTTTAGCGTACTTAGGTGGTTTAAATTTGGATTTTTGGCAGTTTTCTGGTATAGGAGGAAGGTCCGATGGTCCCTTAACCAGGTTTTCACGTTTTTAGAGTCATCGCGTGTAGGCTTCCGTCTGAAAAATACGTAAATTTAGATTTTAGGTGAAAAACGTCAATAAGTGAACCGGGACCGTGGGCGGCCGTAGTATAAAAAAAAAATATCGACTATTGGGTGTTTTTTTGCGCGTAAACCGTTTAAGGGACTCGTTTAACAATGCGTGTAAAGTTTTAGTGTGGAAAAATAAATCTTTCACCACGAAAACTTGCAAAACATTATTTTTCAAAAAAGTGGTTTTAGCGTACTTAGGTGGTTTAAATTTGGATTTTTGGCAGTTTTCTGGTATAGGAGGAAGTTCCGACGGTCCCTTAACCAGGTTTTCACGTTTTTAGAGTCATCGCGTGTAGGCTTCCGTCTTAAAAATACGTAAATATCGATTTTAAGGTGAAAAACTGCAATAAATGAACAAAGGTTGAGGCCAGCCGTAGTATAAAAAAAAAATATCGACTATTGGGTGTTTTTTTGCGCGTAAACCGTTTAAGGGACTCGTCCAACAATGCGTGTAAAGTTTTAGTGTGGAAAAATAAATCCTTCACCACGAAAACTTGCAAAACATTATTTTTCAAAAAAGTGGTTTTAGCGTACTTAGGTGGTTTAAATTTTGATATTTGGAAGTTAGGTTAGGTAAGTTAGGGTTAGGTTAGGTTAGGTTACAGGTTGCAGTTACAGCAACATCAACAACAGCAGCCAAAGGTAACCTAACCTAACCTAACCTTGCCACCCTTCAAAAGAGATGTAATTTGTTGTTATTCAATAAATGATGGTAGCGGCCTCTACGCTTTGCTAACGCAGTTCGGAGGGCGTTTACCGATACCGTATGTAAAAAAAAAAAAAAAGGTTAGGTTAGGTTAGTTATGTTATGTTAGGTTAGGTTAGGTTAGTGAGGTTAGGTTAGGTTAGGTTAGGTTAGGTAAGGGTTAGGTTAGGTTAGGTTAGGTAAGGTTAGGGTTAGTTAAGGTCCCGGCGTCCTTCGGGAGGCATGAGCATGCCACTGGGCGCGTCCCCAGGTTGCGGATAGGGGAAAGTCCTACAGATATGTAGGACAGCCGCGAGATAAGCCACACCTTCGGGATGGACGAATAAGCGGTCGCGGACAAGCTCACCACCGGGGGAGCGATCGACCCCCGGTGTCTCGGTAGATCAGGAGCACGAACGGAAAACAAACAGACGAAGTGAGGCAGACTTCGTCAGTGGGCGGCCAAGCCACTACAATCATTATGAACATTACAACCAACAATAACGAATCTCGTCCCGGATCCTTCCTACAGGGAGGGGTCGGTCTCCGGGAGACGGCGACTGGGGGTGGCTCGCCCCAGGAGTCGTTATCGGCAAGCCAAATCCCGAGTGAGGGAGTGTCCAGCATGGCTTCTCCACTCGGCAATACTACTGCTGAGACGATAAGGAAAACGGAAACAACAGGAGATACGGACAACGGATTTGACTCAGTGACGCTGGCAACGGCTAGCAGATCAACGGATAAGGAGACTCTGCAAGACCGCGGACGCCCAAACAAGCCTCCTAGAACCATAAATATAGGGAATCTTAAAGAAGAAGAACTTCTAGTTATGATCCAGGGGTACATCAATTCGATGTCAGAGTTTGCCGAAAAAACGCGCAACGTTCATAAAGAACTGAAGGACACCCTGAAAAACACAGGAATAGTGATGAAGCAGTATGTCAAAGTCAAATCCACGGGACGAAATACAAACGCGATAAGCAATATCAATACGAAGATGAATGATGCCTCATCGCAGACAGATATTGTCACTGAAACCAAGAGGCGGAGCAATGACGTATCCAAACCGTGCGAAACGAGATGCCAAGAGCCCGAGCTCCTTGGAGCGATGTCGGAACTCAAGGAGATGATCCAAACCCAGAATGTAGCCATCGCCGAAATGGCGGAACACATGAGCGCCATAGGGGAAATACAAAAGGAGCAACAGCTACAGCAACAACACCTACGGCAGCAGTTACAGCAATATCAACAACAGCAGCCAAAGGTGACGTCTCCGAAGGAGGAATTGCAGAAGAGCCCAAAGAGTCAACCGAGCCAGGAGAAGGAGGCACAGAGCCCTGAACCAACAACCAAAAGGCAGGCTCAGAGACAACGGATGAAGCGGAAGCAGAAGACAAACACGGACGAGCAAGAGCCACCAGAGGAGAACCAGCTGCCTGCTCCCAACTATGAGGAAACCGGTAAAACCGACTGGCATACGGTCAAGAAAAAAGGCACTGGGAAAAAACTGGCCAAAGTTGCACCATATGCAATCATAATAAAAATAACTGAGGACAAGACATACGCCGACACACTAAGAAGCCTGAAGAAAGGCCTTAACGACGCCGGGCTAACGGATGAAGTTGGAATGTCAAGGAGAACAAGGAGCGGAGATCTGTTCTTACAGCTAAAAAAGAAAACTAACAAAACCTCCCAGGTAAGAACCATTGCAGGAGACATAACAGGAGCCGAAACATATCTGAAAACAACCACGGCCGCGGTAGAGATACGAGGCCTGGACACAGATGCAACTCCAGAAGACTTAGTCGCTGCAATATCTGCTAGAATAACGAACGCTATCACAATAGATGACATAAAGGCGATCAAACCCGGCAACGGAGGGAAATCAATAGCAGTGGTCATTCTTCCGGCTAGAGCAGCCAATGAACTAGCTAGAGGACCGCGGCTGCGTATCGGCTGGGCATCATGCTCGATACGAATACGTACTCCAATGAACAGATGCGCACAATGTCTTGACTTTGGGCACAATAAAAGTGCATGTGCCGGACCCGACCGCACAGGAATATGCCTCAATTGCTGGAAGTGAGGACACACGAAAAAGGACTGTGACGCGAGGCCAAAGTGTGGCCTGTGTGAAGAAAACGGTGACGAAGACAAAGGGGACCACTTTTCTGGAAGTGGTAAATGCCTGACCTTCAAGCGATTCCTAGCGAACGGCGGGAACAAACGATGACCAGAATACTACAAGTAAACCTCAACTGCTGCAAGGTGGCGCAGCAACTGCTTTTGCAGACAGCCACCGAAAAGAAAGCTGATGTGATAATCATATGTGAGCAGAACAAGACACTGCCACATTGGTACTCGGACACTGATGGGAAAGCCGCGATCGCTACGCATCAGGCGATAATCCCAGAGGAAATAGGCAAACCAGGTAGAGGGTATGTGTGGGTCAGAATACGAGGGATCCGAATATACTCTTGCTACGTCTCCCCAAACATCACGATGGATGATTACAAGGATTTCATAGAGCGACTAGAGACAAGCATACGATCGGGATCCGGAGAAGTCTTACTAGCTGGAGACTTCAATGCAAAACACGCTGAATGGGGCTCAGCAGTAAGCGACCAAAGAGGACACGTGCTAGCATCCCTGGCCGCCTCACTGAACCTAAACGTGTGCAACCTCGGAAACACCCCAACGTTTGAAAGAGGCTCGAGCCAGTCCATCCTCGACCTGACGTTCGCCTCGCCGCTGACAGCGCGAGAAATAGCCGATTGGAGCGTATTAGACGAGGAAACGAGAAGTGACCATAAATACATCTTCTACAGGATGGGTATACATGGTGAAAGACGTAGCAACTGCCCCATAGGATGGAGCCGGAAGAAGCTCGATTCACAAAAAATCAAAGACTACTTAGACGGCAAGGAGATGCCAAGAAATGCCCACCAGCTTATGGAATACATCACGGGAGCGTGCGACGCGGCTATGCCGAGGGTAAAGCCCACACGCAGTTACCACAAACCGCAATTCTGGTGGACAGATGAGATAGCCGAACTAAGGAAGGCATCGTTAACGGCAAGAAGGCGATACCAAAAAGCAGCAAAGAGAGGCCCCGCTGAAGAACAAAAACGAGTATTCAAAGAAGCCAAGAAAAGTCTACGGCTAGCAATAAGGAGAAGCCAAGAAAACTGCTGGAAGAATCTGTGCGCCGAAGTTGACCGCGACCCATGGGGGACACCATACAGGACAGTTATGAGAAAAATAGGTAAGCGGCAACCGGTACCTACGAAAATGATCCCCGCCATAATAGCTGAACTATTCCCGACTCATCCGGCGATAGAAGAAAACCCAAATCGGCAGACGGCGACAATACCCGCAGTCACGCTACAAGAAGTGCAATTGGCGAGTAAGAGATTACTTCCAGGGAAAGCACCTGGACCGGACGGGGTGCCGAACGAAGCGCTGAAGGTGGCTGTCAGGACACACCCGACGATGTTCCAAGAAGTATACAGCCAATGCCTAAACGAAGGAATCTTCCCAGATCCATGGAAACGAGCAAGATTAGTGTTACTGCGGAAGGGGGACAAACCGGCAGACCAACCATCAAGCTACCGTCCCCTGTGCATGCTGGACACAACTGGGAAGCTGTACGAGCGAATAATCTGTAACCGCCTAGAGGAAGCCATGGTTAAGGAAAAGACAGAACTAGCAGATAACCAGTATGGCTTCAGGAAAAGGCGATCTACGATCGACGCTATTAGCAAAGTCATGGAGGTAGTAGCGGAAGCCGGAAGGGGGACGATATATCAAAGGCAACTCTGCGTCCTGATCACGCTTGACGTAGCTAACGCCTTCAATTCGGCATCGTGGAGATCAATAACACAAGCGATGGTTTCCAAAAGAATACCAGAGTATCTCATAAACGTAATCAGGAACTACTTCTGCGAGAGGAAGATACTCCATGGCGAAGCTCAGGAAGAGGTAAAGCTCTCAAGCGGAGTGCCACAGGGATCCGTCCTCGGCCCTCTGCTGTGGAGTATGATGTATGATAGCCTTCTCACCACGAAAATGCCAGAAGGAGTTAACCTGGTTGGATTTGCAGACGATGTGGCCGTAGTCGTGAGATCGTGGAGGGTCGAACATCTGGAAGACGTCGCCAACGAAGCTCTAGCAATAATTCACGACTGGCTAAACGCGCATCAGCTGAACCTAGCCGCACAGAAGACGGAGGCAGTTATGGTGACGAGGAAAAAGGGGTACCGGAGGCCAACGTTCAAGGTAGGAGGCCAACAAATCATGACAAAAAATTCCGTTAGATATCTTGGCATAGAAATAGATTCGGGACGGAGGTTTAAAGTGCACGAACAGACGGTCGGCGCTAAAGCGATGAAAACTGCACAGGCCCTGTCAAGGATCCTGCCTATTATCGGAGGTTCAACTACGGCTAAGAGGCAACTACTATCAAGTGTTGTCCATAGCCAATTGTTATACGCTGCGCCGATATGGGAACCACTACTAGATCGGAGAGCAGACAGCGACATCCCGATAAAGGGAGAAGCCGCCGCACACATGAAGGCAGCACAACGGCTGATGGCGTTGAGGGTCACCAGAGCATACTGTACGGTATCCTACGAAGCGGCAACGGTGATAGCCGCAATGCCCCCGATCACGCTGGTAGCGAAAGAGCGGTCTATAACTCATAAAGCCACGAATCGAAGTCATGCGCTAAATGAAGCCAGAAAGGAGACGATGAAGGCATGGCAACAGCAATGGGACCAGGCGGATAAGGGAAGGTGGACGCATACCCTGATACGAGACGTGGGAAAATGGACCGGGAGGAGACACGGGGATATAGATTACTACCTGACGCAAGCCCTAACAGGCCACGGATGCTTTAATGCATACCTGTTTAAAATAAAGAAAATCGAATCACCGTTGTGCTCACTGTGCAACACAGCTAGCGATGATGCCTACCACACCCTACTCCAGTGTGACGCATTCGGAAACTGGCGACGTCAACTATGTGGAGAAGTGGGAGAAGACGTCACAGAGGGCAACTTAATAGAACTGATGCTGCAAGGAAAGCACAAATGGCGGATAATATCAGAATTCATCAACAGAGTGATGAAGCTGAAAATCGAAGACGAAAGAAGACGACAAACGGAACAATCTAATTAAGGTTATTATTTGTGCGCCGAACGGCGAAAGTAGAAAATAGAGCCCTCAAAACACTGTAAATATATATTAATGTAACGTTAACTGTAAGAAGGGTAGATAAGGGATTGTCTTGCCACCCTTCAAAAGAGATGTAATTTGTTGTTATTCAATAAATGATGGTAGCGGCCTCTACGCTTTGCTAACGCAGTTCGGAGGGCGTTTACCGATACCGTATGTAAAAAAAAAAAAAAAAAAAAAAGGGTTAGGTAAGGTGGTTAAGTTAGGTAGGTTAGGTTAGGTTAGGTTAGGTTAGGTAAGGTTAGGGTTAGGTAAGGTGGTTAAGTTAGGTAGGTTAGGTTAGGTTAGGTTAGGTTAGGTAAGGTTAGGGTTAGGTAAGGTGGTTAAGTTAGGTAGGTTAGGTTAGGTTAGGTTAGGTTAGATTAAAATTTGAATATTTGGCAGTTAGGTTAGGGTTAGGTTAGGTTAGGTGGTTAGGTTAGGTAGGTTAGGGTTAGGTTAGGTTAGGGTTAGGTTAGGTTTAAATTTGGATAGGTTAGGTTAGGTTAGGTTAGGGTTAGGATAGGTGGTTAGGTAAGGTTAGGTTAGGTGGTTAGGTTAGGTTAGGTAGGTTAGGGTTAGGTTAGGTTAGGTTAGGTTAGGTTAGGTTTAAATTTGGATAGGTTAGGTTAGGTTAGGGTTAGGATAGGTGGTTAGGTTAGGTAGGTTAGGTGGTTAGGTTAGGTTAGGTAGGTTAGGGTAGGGTTAGGTTAGGTTAGGTTAGGTAAGTTTAGTTTTAAATTTGGATATTTGGCAGTTTTCTGGTATAGGAGGAAGGTCCAACGGTCTCTTAACCAGGTTTTCACGTTTTTAGAGTCATCGCGTGTAGGCTTTCGTCTTAAAAATACGTAAATATCGATTTTAAGGTGAAAAACTGCAATAAATGAACAAAGGTTGAGGCCAGCCGTAGTATAAAAAAAAAATATCGACTATTGGGTGTTTTTTTGGGCTTAAACCGTTCAAGGGTCTAGTCCAACAATGCGTGTAAAGTTTTAGTGTGGAAAAATAAATCCTTCACCACGAAAACTTGTGAACCATTATTTATCAAAAAAGTGGTTTTTACCGTACTTAGGTGGTTTAAATTTGGATTTTCGGCAATTTTCTGATATAGGAGGAAGGTTCGACGGTCCCTAGTACAGGTTTCCACGTTTTTAGAGTTATCGCGTGTACTCTTCGGTCTGAAAATTACGTAAATTTAGATTTTTAGGTGAAAAACGTCAATAAATGAACAGAAATCGTGGGGGGCCGTAATATGAAAAATAAATATCGACTATTTGGCGACTTTTTGCGCGTAATCCGTTTTAAGAACTCGTCCGACGTTGCGTGTAAAGTTTCAGAGTCGAAAAATAAATCCTTCACCACGAAAACTTGCGAACCATTATTTTTCAAAAATGTGGTTTTTACCCTACTTAGGTGGTTTAAATTGGGATTTTCGGCAATTTTCTGATATAGGAGAAGGTCCGACGTTCCCTTGTAAAGGTTTCCACGTTTTTAGAGTCATCGCATGTACTCTTTGGTCTGAAAAATACGTAAATTTAGATTTTTAGGTGAAAAATGTCAAAAAATTAACAGGGGCCGTGGGCGGCCGTAGTATATAATGAATCTACTGTAATAGGTAAGGTCATTATATCGGTATAACTGAACTGCACACTTTTTTCGGCCACCCAAAGACCTTAGTGACATGGTGGTAAGCTATAAAAGCACCGCGGTTAAAGACGCCGCCCGACTACAATACTCTAAATATTACTGTGATTGTGGCACATTACTATGCCTTCGAAAATTGTTCACAGGTCAGCTTTGCGGTGGTTAACGGCAATAACAATCAAATAACATTCCGGTCTATATCTGAGCCTGCGACACCCGTGAATTCGTCACACGATGAGGCGCCGGAGAACGTAGGCTGGTGATTTGTCGTCAAACTCCGTAGTGCCTCCTCTTTTTCATACTCCCGATCCTGAATCACCACATGCGAAGGTTTTACCGAAGTAACACAATTTTACGGACGTCGTCGGTTCTTCCACAATCACATTGTATCATTGTGTAATTCCATGCTTTTTATGTTAACGCTGCGAAAAAACTTAATATATTATAACGATAATTTAATTGTATAATAATCAGAATATTTATTGGTAAAAAAAATATGTCGTATTCCTATGTTGATTATAAGCTGTATTTAAATTTAATAGTAAAAAACTATATTAAACTTATTAAATATTCTGTTGTTTATGTTATAACTTAATAGTAACATACTAAGTACTGACATAGGTATACTTTTATTTGCAAAAAAAAAAAGGTGAATGAATAATACCATTGATTTCTGTTTGATTTTAAAATTTTGGCGGAACATTATTTATAGCTGTGTAGTGCTTATATACAAATCAACTGGATGCCGTTATCAGTCAATTACCCACTAAAAATTTGTCTGTGATTGCTGCTGACCAATGTCTCCTACCGTGATTCTGATAATCTATACTATAAGGCACCAGGTCGTTAAAGTCTATGTGTCCTAAGTCGTTGAACGTTTTCGTTATATTGTAATCAAATTGTCTGTACAATGCGCCGTACAAGACGAGTAATGTGATACACGTCATAATGTATGACTATTATATATATATTTATTTGGTCATTTTAGCTTTAAATATAGGTGTTGTTAGCTATAGATACTTACTAAACAATATAAATTATGTATTAATCATTCTTTACCATGGACACCTTTTGGCGATTTGAAAAAAAACTAATTTTATGTATTATTAATAGCGTAAGAATGTGTTAGACTTGAGAAACATGTTGGCAATAGCGGAAGTATATTCTTTAGTGCCCCTGGTGATGAATCTTGAAAAAAGCACTTATTACCAATTACAAATATTGACATATGTACGTAGTTAATAATAATAATTAACAGTATTAGGACCTGTGTGGTGGCTTTCCGCAGACTACAGAGTCCTGTCACTGTAATTTACACCTGCATTCGCTGTGGTTGGAGGCAAGCAATAGATAGTTACTATTATTGCCCCATTGACTGCGCCGGAGATATCAATTAGTACAACTCCGGAATACTTTAACTATGCACTATTGACAGATACTAATACCGACCGATATGTATTTGGGGATGTCTTTCACCTTAAATGTACAAGTCTGCCCGGGTGGGTTTTGCTGTAGCAAGATCAGGTGAAAAACTGTTGCGCTGTGGTGGGTCGTACGGCCTTTTATACTCGGGTTATCGGAAATCCCGGTTTCTCTGACGGATCTGCAAAGCACAGTCGCTGATAACGATACAAAATTATGATATATTAATAGGTATGCAAATAATACTTTAATTTAAAAAAAATATAATAACAATAGTATGTCATGCGATTAAAATTATAATAATAATAA
Source organism: Rhopalosiphum maidis (assembly GCF_003676215.2). Lineage (NCBI taxonomy): Eukaryota > Metazoa > Arthropoda > Insecta > Hemiptera > Aphididae > Rhopalosiphum > Rhopalosiphum maidis. The sequence goes on along the minus strand of NC_040877.1, from coordinate 1,477,742 downwards.
AAATGAAAATATATAAATAATGATTATCAATAACAAGGTATTATATAATAGGTAATAAGTAATAATAACAATATGATTATAATAGGTATATTAAATATGGTTTAAACATATAGGTATAGTTTAAAATGTATAAATATATACAAATTTAGACTTTTTTTTACGAATAAAAAGTTATAAATATTTATTAATTGAAAAAACCAAGAGTTACTTAAAACAAATACTAGAAATCTATACATATTTATAAAATACTTATATATTAAAATAAATATGGTTTCTGATTTCAGCATTACAAAGTAGAAGCACACCGACGGCGTTGTCGAACAAGATTGGTTGCCCGGATTCAATGCGGTGCACGATCAAAGGTCAGGTTCGAAACGGACGCGCGAGGTTCGGTGATCATCAACGGCCATCACTAGCAGGACGTACAATCCGACGACGACGATGTGCGATTTACCGATCTGCCGGCAGTCGTGTCAGTCACGCAGCACACCGTCGTGGTGTGCGAGCCCACCGCGTCTGTCGCCGAGTCACAGGCAATTTTCGTAGCGATCGGTAATTCACCGAAGTACAACGTGTCCAGGAGAGCGTCGCTTCGACCCGACAGACCGTCCCCACCGACGAATTATTGCCGGTGTATCGCGATGGCTGGTGACATGTGTGTGCGTCTAGACCCTTTGTTGTCTTCGAAGGAAAAATCAATACGACTTGTCGAAAACGATCATTAACCCGCCGGTGGTATCCACAAAAATGCAGGATCCTGTTTCAATGTACGTAGTGTTCAATCGAAAGAAGTGAAATATTAAAATTAAAAAAAAAAAAACAATTAAAAGTACAGTACAAATCCAAGTCGTCCTTTAAATATATTATACCTTTACTAGCCGATTAGGATGATAAACATATATGCTGGCTAGTATTACAAACATCGCAATAACTGTCGCATGGAAAATGTTCGAAATTCTTAGTGCCTATGACGGATGAAATTTATTTCGAGTTTATTTTCATTTCAACAGTCCTAGACGTTTAACATCATTCCTACTTTTTCTCCACATTAAGCCACATATTAATATTAATAATAATGTTCCTGTCTTATAAAATTTGACTTTATTAATAACGGCTTTAGCATTATCCATGTTAATCTACTCAATTGGTAAGTGTTATAAACATTATTCAAAGCATGATGCCACTATGCACGCAGAACAACAGCCGTAGTACATCCGACGTACATCACACGTTGTTCAAAGATATTACAATTGCAGAAGTCTTAAAAATTGTCATGAGCCAACCAGAAGACGTCATTATGGAAACACCGGAGATTGACACATTGGAGTTGGTCAACAAAGAACCAATTTTTCGAGCTTTACGCAAGAGATATTTAAAAAAAGTGACTGCAAAATAGGTTCAATAGTTAGTAGCTCAAATTACCAAAGAGAACACTATATGTATGAATACACCCGAAAACAATTTGTAACCAATGAAAAAAATATACAACCAGATATAGGTATTAAAAAGTGTATTACTGTAGCAGTAGTTTAATGAGCTTGATTGGACTGGAATATGTAAAATGGTCAGAAAAATCAATATTCTGCTTCCTAGGGCCGCAATTATTTATGTATTTATGTTACGGGCAAAAAAAGTCGATCATTGTGCACTTCGGCCGATTGTGTACATTGCCCAATTTGATTTGATCATCGTAGGTTAAATATTGATTATAACAAAAACTAAATAAAAAATCTTACTGGGTACATAAATAATCATAAATTAATTTTAAATAGACGCTTCAAATATTAGTTTTTACATCTATTAGGTATTCAATTAGGTTCATACAACTGAACAGTTAATATAATTAACCAAACGTTTTTGGACATGATTAAAATTAATACTTTTTAGTATTAAAATATAATCATGATTGTTAATTATTACAAAGTAATAATGTAAAGCACATAGAAATAGATTATTTTACATTATTTTACTTAATTTATTATTATACTTACATCACAATTGCGGTACTTTGAATTGCAAAGTCGACCATATTTTTTACATTTACACCAACTGCTGGTACTTAATGTATTGCAAGTACACCTAGTATACTTTCAAGTCGTGACTACCCGATTTAGAACTTTGCTTGCCACTTCATCTTTTAAGAAATTTGTACTGTTGGTACCTCATTAACCTGGATAAACACCGCTTTGCATATCGTGAGTAGCAATAGTGTTCGCGCAATATAGTATTGTGTGGTACATTATTGTTGAGATTCGGATCGGTTTTTATTATGATCGTTTACGAGTGTCTCGTATGAATAAAATATCCAAGTATAGTTTTCTAGTGATTTTGTTATGTATTAATGTTATTCGATATAAATATGTGCAACGTTTTGTATTTAATTTACTTTGTCCTTTTTCCAAGCAATCTTGTACAATTCCAATATTAATATTCTAACATTATTGGTATAATACATTATTTTATATAGTAATTTTAGTAACTTCTATTTTTATTAAGGTGCCGCAAAACTCAAGTTTGATAGGTGTGTATAAACATTTTAGCGGGCCTGATTGTACTTAGGTTAATAAAGGTAATGGATGAACTGCACTCATTTAAAAATACGGTAAATATCGAACTACACTCGGGTTCAAAAAGCAGTGCAGTTCTACTCCGCCGTCAGTGTACTAATAATTTGTAATGCTGACTATCAAAGTCTAAATAAAACAAAACCATATTTATTTTAATATCGAATAACATATTATGTTCATACTTATGTAACTATACTACCTCGCCGTCATTTTTCTACAATAAGTATCGTGATAGGGCAAACATTATAAATTAAATACTTTTAATGTTGTATTTATATTATGATTTAACTAAATCTAAGTAACGAGGCTAGGTACTTATGATTAATATATTAACGATTTATAAATCATATTAATTTTATTGGCTGTCATATTTAAGCTTTAAAAAATTTGTTTAGACTGTAGTGCCATGTTTATACTTTATTCTAGATATTAATTCTAATAATAATTTTTTATTAGGCGGTCGTTATTTCGATATTATACAACACTAAGTTTATAAAATATATTATTCTCATGGAATATATTTTGGTAGTATCAAGACTTTGCTTAACTCGCTAATAAATTGAGTCCAATTCGTGCACCGATTGGCCGACAAATCAATTTACCGTCACCCGATTTTTCGACATACTATATTATGATGAATTATACTTACTAATTAAACTATATCATTTTTTATTGTTTTAAATTATTTTTATAAATCACGATTATTGTTCAAGTTAAATATTAAAACTATAAATTAACATTATAAGCTTCTGTTTTATAAATGAAAATGAAATATTATTGCATTTAAGTGTTCCGAAATGCAAATCGTACCATTTTGTAACCTAAAATTATAATTTAAAATGTTAGAAAAAAATGTATTATTATATATCATAAACGCTTTACCTATCTTTTAAAAATGATAACCTTTTTCCTAATTGTCTATATTTAGTTTTAATATTTTGTGATCCATTGCATTTTTTTTTGTGCTATAAGGTCAAGCTCGAAGTTTGGTTGTTAGTTATTTAGCTCTTTGATTAAAATAAAAATATTTGGCTTTTGTCTACCAACAGCTGTATTAAGAGCTCCATGGCATGTTTCAAGGTGGTATATGGTGCTTGCTCCATCTGTATTAAAATGATTACTCATATTTTTATTAAATAGACAAATATCTGGATCCAAGAATGTTATGGTAAAATAATTTAATTATTTTAGCACAACTAAAATAATAATAATAAAAAAAAAGTTTTGCTATGTTAAAACAAAGAAGACGAACACCTTTTTTAATATTATCGGCAAAAGTTTAATCGTAAGATTTTGAACTGACCAATTTCAAAATCTATTTGGAAACAAGTAGGATTGAACATTAATCCATTTCTCAATGCCGCTTCTTTTATTATTTCAAACGTTCTCAAATATGTCGATGTACTTTTACTGGGCAATAATGCATAAGCCTAAAAAAATATATTTAAACATATATAATTGGTATTTTACTAAATTATAAAATTTATATTATAACTATTAGGGGTATCATCATTCCTATAATAAAGCAGTGTAAGGTATACAATTTGTGTAAACATTTTGGTGCTTAATTTAATGTGCTATCCATAAAAACTGTATTACCAGTTAAAATCCTATGGTACCAAAAAAAACGATTTTCTTATTCGTACCATCACATCCTGTAGGTAATACTATTGTTATTAGTAATAGTATTTATAATTAAATGGTATAAAAAATTTAGAATAAATACCTAAAAAAAAATCTTTTTCATCATTAGTTGATCACCAATCACCTTCAACATCTTATTCAGACAAATTTTTAGGTAACGTTGGCATTAATTTCATATGTTTCCTGTATGCCAAACTTTTTACACTGGTATAAATTGATATAGCATCCTTTACCTTACTTCGGCTTCTGTAGAATCGTAATAACATGAACAACATGATATATAATAAGTTTAATATAGTTACGTAGACTGATACGATGACTGATATAGCAACAGCCGACATCCGACGTGTAAACGATGGTATTTTGCAGCGTTAACGTAAACGACGTGGAAATACACACAGATATATGTCGCTGTTGACGGTTATGTCTACATCCGGTTGACACCGATGTCACACATCAGCATCGTATCCGAAAAATCTTAATGGCACAGCTGATATTATTTTCTCACCTAATCACCCTGCATAGTATCTACCCATAATATAACACTATCGGGCCGCGGTTGTCGACCGTGACTCTACACTTTTAGTGGATCACCGCTGTTTACTGTCTGACAGTCCCGTATACCGTCGCAGTCTGGACAATTTATATTTGGTTGATCTCGGGATTGATGAACAGGTTATAAGTAAATCATTTTGACCTTATACGCAAGTGGAAATAATGGAAACGAACTGCAGCTTGTCTGATAGTCGTATGCAAATATTTAAAAGGTATATTTAACTATATATTAAAATATATAATATTGGGATAAATAGATGGACTCTATTTTTTATAATGTATGTTAAAATACAACCTGTCTGACAATGCATGTAAAGTTTCAGAGTAAGAAAAATAAATCATTTACCACGAAAACATGCAAACAATTATTTTTCAAAAAAGTTGTTTTTACCGTACTTAGGTGGTTTAAATTTGGATTTTCGGCAATTTTCTGATATAGGAGGAAGGTCCGACGGTCTTTTGTACAGGTTTCAAGTTTTTAGAGTCATCGCGTGTACGCTTCCATCTTAAAAATACGTAAATTTAGATTTTTTGGTGAAAAACGTCAATAAATGAACAGAAATCGTGGGGGACCGTAATATAAAAAAAAAAAATCGACTATTTGATGTTTTTTTGCGCGTAATCCGTTTTAGGAACTCGTCCGACGTTGCGTGTAAAGTTTCAGCATCGAAAAATAAATACTTCACCACGAAAACTTGCAAAACATTATTTTTCAAAAAAGTGGTTTTACCGTACTTAGGTGGATTAAATTTGGATTTTCGGTAATTTTCTGGTATAGGAGGATGGTCCGATGGTCCCTTAAACAGGTTTTCACGTTTTTAGAGTCATGGCGTGTACGCTTCCGTCTTAAAAATACATACATTTCGATTTCAAAGTGAAAAACGTTAATAAATGAACACAGGCCGTGGCCTGCAGTAGTATAAAAAAAAATCTCGTATATATTGTGTTTATTTGCGGGCAATCGGTTAAGGCAATCTTTCCGACGATACGTGTAAGGTTACAAAGTCGAAAATTAAATCTTTCACCACGAAAACTTGCAAAACATTATTTTTTAAAAAAGTGGTTTTACCGTACTTAGGTGGTTTAAATTTGGATTTTCGGCAATTTTCTGATATAGGTGGAAGTTCCGACGGTCCCTTGTACAGGATTCCACGTTTTTAGAGTCATCGCGTTTATGTTTCTGTCTTAAAAATACGTAAATTTAGATTTTAATGCTAAAAACATCAATAAATGAACAAAAACCGTGGCCTGCCGTAGTATAAAAAAAAAATATCGACTATTGGGTTTTTTTTTGCGTGTAAACCGTTTAACGGACTCGTCCAACAATGCGTGTAATGTTTTAGTGTCGAAAAATAAATCCTTCACCACGAAATCTTGCAAAACAATATTTTTCAATAAAGTGGTTTTAGCGTACTTAGGTGATTTGAATTTGGATTTTCGGCAATTTTCTGTTATGGGAGGAAGGTCGGACGGGCCCTTAACCAGTTTTTCACGTTGTTAGAGTCATCGCGTGTACGCTTCCGTCTTAAAAATACTTAAACATCGATTTTAAGGTGAAAAACGGCAATAAATGAACTAAAACCGTGGCCTGCCGTAGTATAAAAAAAAAATATCGACTATTGGGTGTTTTTTTGCGTGTAAACCGTTAAGCGGACTCGTCCAACAATGCGTGTAAAGTTTTAGTGTCGAAAAATAAATCCTTCACCACGAAAACTTGCAAAACATTATTTTTCAAAAAAGTGGTTTTAGCGTACTTAGGTGGTTTTTTTATATAAACATATGGTCCCACTGTTCCTTGTATGACCGTAGTATAAACAAAACATCTAGATTACTTACCACTCTTCGAAGTTTGCGGTGATGATTCATGTACTAGGCAAATCTTTCATGGATACTGTTCGTCAAAAACCCGTTGAATATTAGGTTAATGTCAATGGCCGAGCTCTCTGCCGGTACGATCAATTGAACTGAATCTTTGACTGGATACCGCCGAACGTCCTCAAAATTCTTTACTATTAATTTGTTAGATCGACTTGTCGCTGGCAGTGAATTTCATTATCGTACAAATCTACAATATTTTATACAAAATTAAACGTTTTCTGTGTTTTTAATTAATAAAATAAGTGTTCTGTTATATACTATCATTAGTATATACGTTTGTGTATGGATAAATATAATTTGTTTAATATTACTGATGACCGTATTAACATTATTATTGTAAAATAAAAATTAAGTTTATTTCTGAGAAATAAGTTTTATCAAAAACATTTATAAAGTTTATTTGTCCGCAAAACCATTTTTACTTATTTTCATAATTTTATTATTATACGAATCGGGTATATAAGCGTAGATGTCTACAAATATGTTGTTTAGTTAAATACTTCACTCACGATATACATTATTAGTATTAATATTTAATACTTATATAATAGAATACAAGACATTAATAGTATAAAAACTCTGCCCACTGGTGTCCCAAAGCAAAAAACGAATGATATGTGATGTGTGGTTGATTTAAAAATAATATTATAATATGGTAAATTGATAGATCTCCGTAAATGTGAATTTTATATTACATTTGATGTTTGTACAATTTATGCGTTTTTAAATGAAAAGATAAAACCAAAAATAATCAGTAATCACATAATCATCTACGTCATTCCATATTATTTTAATTAATTAAAAATCGTCGGTAATTTTTCGAAATTAAAATACTTCGCTAAATAAACAAACAACGACGTAAAAACATTGGCGTTGTCGTGATGTTACATTTACGTTGCCAATCAATCGATCGAAAATAGCTCACAAATGATATAATAATATTATATTATACTAGCATACCCGTCTCGGCTCCGCCCATGAAACTTATATAACTTATATAACTTGGTAATTAAATAACTAATTCCATACTTACATTTTAGTATAAGCGAAACATATGTATCAGAGAACTTATCCCATCGAGTGGTTTTTGCTTACTAAACCTAAGATAATAAAATTGTTGAAATCGTAACATGGTACGGAAAGTATTTTAAGTCTCGGAACAATTATTAATATCTACTGGCTGATAAAAAACACACAGAAGAAAAAGGTCAGGTTACAGGTAGCTGGAAACCCGCACACCATCATAATAATACATATAGGTAAACAATTTATACGTTTTTTTTAGTTAATAATAACTAATTATTTATTTACTTTATTGGACTAAATTTATGCCTAAAACCTTCTCTGTGATCCTCTTTAAAAAATTTAAAAAATAATGCACGACGATTGAATAGTTTCGGAGTTTATCCCGAACATACAACCAAACGCTATCGTTTTATATATTAAGTATAGATATTTATTATTCTACAGTCCTTGGGAATATCCGACGTACGAACGCGTATAATATATTAATAATTCATAGGCACAACTTTTTATATACATTTTAATTTAGAATTTTGATCAGTATTCACTAATTGCCCTGAAAAATACTTTCTTACTGCCAAAAAAACTTAATTTATTGATGATTTAATTAAACAATTAAAGAATTTTTTCTAGCCATAAAATAAAAATATATCATATTATTACTCTCGAATAATTGTATAAATTTGTTAATAGACAATGGGAGCAAGTGTTTTTTATTAGTATTTAGATTTTTGGACTTGTATTCACTATCAACATAGTTAAATCTTTGGTATATAAAGTGGGCAGATAAAACTATTCCAGATCGGCCAACCGTAATTTTCGGAAGCATATTTTGACTAAAGTCCAATTTTTACAATGATAATAGTATAATCCTATAGTTTTGTATCAGTAAACGAAGAACTAATTCATCGTAAATTTATATTTATTTATTTTATTTATATTATATTACTTAATTAATTTTAGATCAAAACCATTTTGGTGTTAAGTTATTAACTTCAATCTTCTATAACCATCACTATTTGCAATTTTTAATATTATTTTTTGATTAATAAAATATTTACAATGTAAAGCAGTTACTATAAATATCTATTTATGACTTTTTTTAACTTTGTTACTATGTCTACAGATCCAGTAAGAAGCTTTATAAGGAATGCGAAAACGATTGGAATGTCTTATACGTTATCGGTGTTATAATTTATATTACATATATCGGAAAAATAATATAAAATTTATTCTATACGTATAATATAGTATGTACTTTTAACCAATATCACTGTATTAAATCTAAATTAATAAACTGTTATTTTTATTTTTAGAAGAACATTGGGGGAGTCCAACAATATTTTGTCATAAATACGCAAACCATGAAATAACATTAGGTAAGTATGAACAATCGTTATGCTGTCACAAATACACACATCACAATTCAATTGAATTTTGTAAACTTGTTGTTTTCAGATTTGGAAAGTTTAGAAAATTAAGGATAAGGATTGAGTATTTTTTTTAAATAAAAAAGTAAACGTTTTTTTTTTTACTTTACTTAGATATGTTTTTTGGATGAATACAAAAACTATTTTTCTTAATCAATTACAAGTAATTGGTTTCGTGTATAACTGTCATGCTATTTAATATTTATTGAATTTTGTTACTACAGCAACTAAATATACATCATTCTTGCCAGTGATCTAAACATTAATTTAAAATCTATTGATGGCAAAAAAATTATACGGTTTATAGTTTATACCCAAAAGCATATCTATGATTCCTCGATGTTCCTTACAAGATAAATATATTATCTAGTATTTAGTCTTTTTTATTTCCATAAAAATTGAGATGTATCTATCTGATTACTATGTCTTAAAGCACTTATAATAATAATAAATACCTATATCGTACAGAAAATTGAGTACTTTTTTACAACATTGCTATACAATGAAAATTATTAATAAATAAATACAATAATATTACTAAAACGTTTAGCCCGTGTAGCACAACAATAATAATAATACGAGTATAATGCTTATTATTATGGTGATCTAATATAATACTACTATATCAATTATAATATAGATAATAAAATATTCTATTAACTGGTCAAATCATTATTGGCAGAATATATACTTATTAGAAGTCAGTTATCTCAAAAAAAGTCGGTATGTAGGTAGCATCCTGACAAGTAAGAGCTATTATATTAATATTCTCCAAAAAAAACGTACACAATAAGTCAACAACTATTAGAGTATAAACATTACAGCAACACTTTTGCAAATGACTTGTATATAATTTGTGATCAGCAAGTAACATACGAATGCAAACCATATAAGTATAAATGTAATAACGACATTTAAACATTTTAAACTGACTTCGCGGTACTGGTTTTGCCGCCTTATATTAACCAATATTTGATTTATCTCGGTGATGGTGGTCGTGGATCTGCATCCATACATTCATCGTTGTACGTCTCTGAACAACGCAACATTTTCTCTCTCTCTTTTCACCGTCGGTAACATTTTTCTACACTACAGTCCATTTTTCATCGTACTTAAATTATGTCTTAACTATTTTTGTGAGATTTGACTAGATTTTATAATAATTTTCGTAACTCCACTTCGATACAGCCAATAAGTGTGCATGACAAATTAGCATTGATTTAACTCGTTGTATAATTAATATAATTTCAGTTTTATTATGATTGGATTTTGTGTCTCAAATAGATAAATATAAATAAAAGTGACGGAGCATTTTTTTTTTTGAAAATTACTCTTATTATTTAATATATTATTTAATATTTATATGTAAATGTTATTTATTAGTTTGTTACCATATTGGTCTACGCTTGTTCGGAAACAGTGCAACACGATTCCAAATAATTTTGGTTGTTCTAACTTTTGATTTAGCTGTTTCGGTATACAGCATAAACAAAATAAAATCCTATACATTTTTGAAAAAATAATACATTTGTTTTTCTATCATTACTATGGGGTATTATTGTATTCAGTCAGTAACTACCGTCCAACGTATATATTATCAAATTCAAATAACATTGTGTTGTACTTATATTCTTTACGAATATAGAATTGCGTCGTTCTCAACCTCAATTTAAGATTTGTACATCACCCCTTCTACTAAAAAATTAAAATAATATGTAACCTGCAAATTATACTATTATCAAGATTGCAAGTTGTAAGTTCGTAATTCTCGGTCCCTTCATATTATAATGGATTTATCGAGTGTATAATTAGAACACTATATAATGATATACCATTAAAATTATAGACTTATAAAATAGTCTATAGTATTTGGACCACTATTTTAAATGCATTCTTGCAGGGTCTATGCAAAATGAACTTGTGATGTAAATACACGTATACTTTTTATGCTTATTTTTTATTTTGGACTAATAAATTGTAATTTTTATTAAAATATTATATTATCTTGTCATAGGAGAATCCAAAAATTACATTATAATTTATATTTACATTATGTAATGTATAATATTACAGCGCCACAGCACATTGACATGTTGTGCAACACCGATTAGATTTTGTTCAAATCATGCAGCCACTGGTCACGTCGATATATATATCTATATTACTACTTGGCTGAAAATTGTCACGGGCACGCTCAATTCTACGTGCATTTTGACATTAACGTACGGGCACGGCGAACAGCTGATGTATATAATTTTCGACGACGGGGAATGTACGTGTAAATTACTGCGGACAGGACTCTGTAGTCTGCAGATAGCCACCGCACAGGTCCTACTACTGTGTAACAATCGTCCTGTATCGGTAATACTGTCCGTATCCGGTCGCCGTCGATGTCACGCACCTCCACCGGCACCACCGTACCCGGAAAGAGCGGCTGAGTCGACACTGTTGACATTTTTATTCCAAGTAACTCAACCCGTACCATCATTGCCATCAATACGTCGTTGCTAACGTAGTCATCACTATTGGGTCCGAGTCGTGGTCAATTTGTTAATCAATAGCCGCTGTATGATCCGTCACGATGCGATAGCTACTGTGTAGCATCACGGCAATACAAACGGCTTCAAGTGTACATCAACACCGTTCTTCTAATGTACTTATGTGTGACCAATAAAATAATAATCATAACGATTATTACGACTGCATATCACACACGTGCGTCGTTACATTCCAAACGTCAATAACGATTGTTAACCGCGTTAGGTAATCGTTAGTTTATCATATTGATTTCATTTTTGTTTTATATTTGTACTATATTATGGCGGTATCGAAACCGTACGTATATACACTACGAATAGTGGTTCTTAACCGGTGTTCCGTGGACTTGGAATAAGTGTTCCGTCAACATTTTAAAATCAGTCAGAAAAAATATTGGTATTTATAAATAATGGTATTATTAATTCACCTTTTTTTTGCAAATAAAAGTTTTCCTATGTTAGTATGTTACTAATAAGTAATAATATAAACAACATGATATACAATAAGTTTCATATAGTTTATTTTTTACTTTTTAATTTAAATACAGGTTATAATAATTAACATAGTTACACGACATATTTATTTTAACAATTAACATTATTATTATTATTATTATAAAATTTAATTATCATTTTTATTATATTTTTAAATTTTTATGCGATCAATTTTCTTCAATATTCATTCAATAACTATTTTTTCGTTGTAGTTAATACGGATCAACGCAATGGGTAAACTGTCCTGGTGTATAATTTAAACAATTTGATTTGTTGGGGTCTATGACTCGCAACTCTATGAGATACTGAGAAACGACATATTTTTTTTTAAATATAATAAATATTAGGATCATTTGTTTTCAAGTATAATTATTTAAGTTAAAAAAAATTATAATAGGATTTTTAATAAATTATTGGAACATGTGAATTAAAATTTTATCTAATGTACTACGTACATGGAATTTTTAAAACTAAATGGGTGAGTCATAAGTATTTAAAAAATTTTGAATGTATAAACTATATAGATTTTCAATTTTATTTAAAAGATAGTAGAATTGTTGATATGAGGACAGTGACAAGCTCAATTAAATATTATAATAATATTAATATATAATACAAAATAACAAAAAAACCACTTGATAACAATTTGTACATCACTAAAAGTAATTATTTACATAATTTAATAAAACGTCTGCCTATAAGTTTAATTTTAGGTTCTAGAATATGTTGTATCATATTTGGACATGATATATCTCAATCAAATAATTGCATCCAATTCGTTTTTGTTATCATAACATCTAACTCTTAAACTGTCAAACGCATAGTATTTTAAGTCTCGGAACAATTATTAATATCTACTGGCTGATAAAACACACACAGAAGAAAAAGGTCAGGTTACAGGTAGCTGGAAACCCGCACACCAACATAATAATCATATAGGTAAACAATTTACACGTTTTTTTTAGTTAATAAAACTCATTATTTATTTACTTTATTGGACTAAATTTATGCCTAAAACCTTCTCTGTGATGTCCTCTTTTAAAAATTTAAAAAATACTGCACGACGATTGAATAGTTTCGGAGTTTATCCCGAACGTACAACCAAATGCTATCGATTAATATATTAAATATAGATATTTATTAGGTACGAATATTATTATCTAGAGTATTTATTAGAATTTAATTTTATTTAAATTTTTACACGAATCATAACCAACATAAAATTATGATATTTCACATGGACAATGGCAATTAGTATTCTGCGTCTTATACATACTTAATAATACTAACAGTAGGGTTTTTCGTTATTATAAAATTAAAATTTTTTTTGTGAAAATAATTTTTAGTTTCATACATTTACACCATTTTTTTTTTTATCAAAATGTATTACATTATTAAGAGCTTTAACGGCAAGTTTGATTTTTTTATTTATATCGATAATATATACCTTGATTTGTTATTAAAAAATGAATAAATTGAAAATCATATTTACACAATGAATTACTGTTTTATTTTTTATTTTTGAGTATATAAATCAATTATTAGAAATTAACGACTTTTAAAATCGTTGGAAAATTTTCAAAGCTTATTGCAAGAGATATTTAAAAGATAATGCAGCAAACTAGGTTCAACAATTAGTATTGAGAAACATCGAGAAGATTACTACTTGTAAGAAAACACCGGGAAAGCTGAGTAAAATAAGCAACCAGATAGTTAGTACCTAACTAAAGAGCGATACCACAATCTTAAAAATGTTATCAATGCTAAATAGTAAATATGGATTGGATGTTATATTAGTTGGTAATGAAGGTGGGTTTGCACCAAATATTCTTAACAGCAAAGAACGTTTGCGTTTAATTTAAACAGCTATTAAAAACGCTAGATATATGGGAAAAACTAAAATTGAAATGGACGTTACTGCTTCTGAGTTTTACGTGTAAAGCAATTTATTTTGTTTAAACTTTTATATAATAACTTTAATTATGTATAATATGATTTATTGTATAAATTTCAATAACTTAATTAATAATTGCAGTGATGAAAAGTACGATTTGGATTTCAATAATAAGTCAGATAGTAAATACAAAAGACAAATAATCTCAACTGAAGCTTTAACAAACTTTTACAAAGAAATCAATAAAGAATTTACAATAGTATTAATTATTGAAGATCCAATTTATAAAGAAGGAAGAATTGAGCATGGAATAATTGTACTGCATCCACTGACATCCAAGTATATTTATCATTAATAACATTTTTTTAATATTATATCGTTCTTAGTTTCTGCATAAATGTATTTGAATCTGAATTTAAATATTAAAAATAACTAATATGATATAACTTCATTTTTGTTTACTAAAAAAATTGGCTACGCCGCACCCAATTTCACGCGCAATCTTACGCATTTGAATAGTCAAACTCATGTGCTTTGTTATTCTGGCATCGCTCGCAATCGTATACCTAAAAGGCTAAAAGATAAAACGTGCGCAATCGTACTCCGCCGCTAAAACCGTAGTAGCGTGCATAAAGGATCGTCGGACATTATCATTATATCAATAAAATCACGAATTTCCAAAAATTTAACACTCAAGTCCACTAAAAACCACTTTTTTGAAATAAAACTCTAATTTATACAAGTTTTCGCGCTGAATGATTTGTTTTTAAACTCCGAAACTTTACTCGTGTCGTTAGATGAGTGATAGATACATTTTGCGCGCAAAAAAACCGTTAATAAAAACGAAAAACGATAAATTATTTCGAGTTATCGAGAGCAAAATGTTATTGCTTTTAAGTGTTAAGGAAGTTTCAAGGAATTTTTAACGTAGTTCGAGATAACGAAAAATATAGACGTTGGATATAATAAGAATCTACTGTATAATAATAATACATTTTGTGTATAACATTACTCGGCTTCTCCGGCAGATTGTACAGATAATTTTAATAAATTTAATAATTATACATAAAGCAACACAATAATGATGATATATATATATATATATATAATGTCTAATCGAAGTATCTTAACATACTATCTGCAGCTGATTTAACGTTAGCTGAACGGATATTTCTAGTCGAAGGTCTTTTGAATAAGGATTTAAATCGTTCAATGTTTAATAAGTATTTTAAAAATAACTATCGTGTCACATGTAAACCATATTTTAGGAAATTACAATTTTATTGTGATTTGCATTATTGCAGACAGCAGCCACTAATAGGTAGTCATAATAATAATACGGTAAACGAACATGTTTTACTATCCATTGTTAGAGTTGTATACCGCGGACGCTTTGTACAGTATTAATAAACCGGAAAATATATTTTACAAGATAAGATGACACAGTAGAGCATTAAATTTGCACTCTGAAATAAGAGTATACTATGAACCAAAACTAAACTACAATAAGCTAAATCTTAAATTATTTAATATGGTAATGATTAAACCATTTTAAGAATAAATAAATCAAATATTCGTTGAAAGTGTTCGAAAGTAACTCGTACAGGTAAAGTTACTACAAACCCTTATGGACCGGTGAGTTATAAGTTATAGTAAATAATATATTATTTTATAATATAACATAAGATATTAGAATATTAAATTATTAAATTAATATATGCATATATAAGCATTTGTGTAAAATGTAACATGTATATGCTACAGTCATTGAATATATATAATATTATATATATATTATATATATGTTTATATAAATGCATAGCCGCCCGACGATGAACCATTCGTTTTGGTGTTCCCATTGCTTTTCCACCATCGCCTATATTATACCGATCGTTTGTGCATAAGCCGCCTTTTTATCGGTGACACGTCAGTTTCGTTGTCAATACCGCCATGTAATATGCACTTTTTCCGGACGACGTCTTACGCCTAAATCACAAGTCATAACAGTGCTAAATCGGATCGGTTCACTCGTTTAGTCCGTGACACGAAGTCAGTGATGTAATTTTATGTTACTGCGATATTTTGATATATAATAAATATATACATATATCGTCGTCACTGCCACAGTTAGGATATATATATATATAATATACATGGATCTCGTTCAGTACCGTCATGCCACCGGAACTAGACGTCGTCACTGCAACACTCAAAGACATGTTGACAATTGGTTGTGAGTACCCGTAATCCCATATCGCACAATATTTGATTTATTTTTATTTTTTTACTTCATACCATTTGCGATTTCTATCGGCTTCTTTATCGGTCGCCCTAATATTCGGCTTCCTCGCCGGTTGTTCCATCGCTGCATACCAACTTCTGTACCATTTGTCGTTACCTATGTACGCGCAATGCAGTCTCGCTCTTACTACACCGTTGTTTATGACGTTTCGTGACCATCATAAGCAGTCGGTCGCATTTTTCCGTAACGATTATTTGTCGAGCTCTCGCCGTAAATCGGTAACAATAGCCATAACCGCTATTAGTGTCGTTGCTGCAGTATCGTCATCTACTTCGGTCCCACTCGAAGTCGGTTCACACGATTGAAAACGCGTCCGTAACCCGTCAACCCGTTACACGACGTGGTGCCGGAGAACGTGCGTTGGTGATTTATCGCCAAACTCCATAGTGCCTCCTCATTTTTGTACCCCCGACCCGCATGGCTACAGTCGTCCTATGCGACGTCTTCGACTGAGAACCACAATTTTACGTACGTCGTCGGTTCGTCAAATACTGTATCGTCGACAGCGACATATTGCGTCTGTGTAAGGTAAAGCGTAGCTTACGCCGTTATCGAAAAATACCATAATTTACACTTCGGATGATGCCGGCCGGTGCTATATATAAGTCACCACATACACTGATACTATAACTACTGCTGTTACTTACACTGACACGTATATTGTGTGCGTACGTCTCCGATTGCTGGTATAGCACAGGTTGTTGTTCTGTCGCCTCCCGCAAACGCAAAACGAATTTAGATACATATTATACTCGTCTATAAGTCTTCACCTTTACATACATGTAATGTGTCTACGGTCTCGTATTCATTAAACCATCATCCAGAGCCATTGTGATGTTTTTTGTATTAGCGATTACATAACAACCATCGAACTTGTTCAAATAGTCAATTCATTAAATCAGGTTGATTTAACCCAGTAACTAGTATCAAACTTATAGGTAAGAATATTGTTATCTAGAGTATTTATTAAACTTTAATTTGTATTTAAATTTTTACACCAATTATGACCATTATACAATTATGATATTTCACATGGACATGCAATTAGTATTCTGCGTCTTATACATACTAAATAGTACTAACAGTAGGGTTTTTCGTTATTATAAATTGTTAATTATTAAAAATTACTATAAATTGGCATGAGTCAGCCAGAAGAAGTTATTAAAACACCGGATATCGAGACCGAGTAGTTGGTCGACAGAGATAATGTTCAACTGTCCCTCGTTCAAGACGCCGTAGAAAGCGATGACGTACTATTTAGTATATAATACTATAGTACTATATAGTACTATTTACTAACAGTAGGGTTTTTCGTTATTCGATTGTTATAATCTGTAATTCATTGTTAACAATTTAGAAATAATTGAAAATTTCTATTAATCAAAGATTGTTATCAAGAGTACAGTATTCGGTTGTTGAAACAGTTTTATAACACTAATCGATTAATTGAAATAATTAAACAGCCATTCTACTCGTAAATTATAGGTATGTGTATAATGAATATTTGTTAATTGAGATTTATTTTAAAGATAAACACATATTTTATCAACAAAAATTATGTTTTTATTATTTTATTAACATCTTCTTATAAGTTTTTTACAGTTTTGAATAAAAACATTATTATTATCATTTTTATTTCATACTCCAAACTTCTGGAGCAGAATATTTTCTAAAATAAAAATTGAAAAAAAAATAATAGTTGTATTCCTGTTTTTATACTTAATATTTTTTTCCAAAATATATAATCACCTAAAATTCTATTTACAAACACTGAAAAAAATCAAAATATACGTACTTATATACGAACGACCTTGTATGTATATAACTAAATAGTAGATAAATACATTATTATATATATATTTAATAGATTAATAACTTCTTATCCGCAAAGGTATTGAATTAATATATTATACTTACCATTATGACTATAAGTTAAGCTTATAGTTTATACGCGGTTATTCTTATCAAGTTATCTTATTTTTAAACCGTTACAGAATTTGTTTGATAAATCTAACTCAAACGGTATCAAACATTACGTCTTGCCAAAGACTGTAGTCAACGTACGAATTATCCCGTCAGGTAAAATAAATATCTATAAACCGTAATAATTATTTTAAACAATTGTTATATACTATATTTATGTGTGCTATTTAAATCAGTTGTTGTGTTCCTACGATTCGATATTATCACGATCAAATTAGAAGACAATATTTACAATGCGAACTTAACAAAACCGTAACATTTACATAAATTAGTTTTAAAAAAGAAAAAACCACAATTCTAGTTAACTTATAATAATTCATAGCATTATATAGTAACGTATATTTTTTTTATTATAATTGCAATAATGTAGTTCGTATAAAACTATAAACGTATATGAAATAAATAGTAAATACCTATTAATAAAATTCTTGATAAACGTGTTTTGACTTGTGAGTACGTTACTTATAATTTTATTATAACAATCTCAATTATAAATGTTGAGAATGATGTCAAGAATAAAGTCAAGAGTCGAAATTCAAGAGATCTGTATGTTGTTACGTGTATTATATGTGTGTAATGTGTAATAAACTCAATAATTTAGGCCTTATATCTAAATAAATATCTGCATAGAAAAATACAGCAATAACCATGTTTCCTACCTTTTAATAATAGGTTTAAAAAAAAATTTTCCTTTTTAAAATTAAATACGTAGGAAAAGAATGAGAGAACATAAAGTATATAACTATAATAAATATAATTTATAAGCAATAACTTATTACTAATAATCAATAGCAATGACTTTATAACTAGTAACAACTCTAATGTCTAATAATTTGTTGTGAATTAAAATTGCCAAGGTGGGGAGATAACCCCATGATAACTAGATAACCTAACCTAATATGTATATTAGGTTAAGAAATACAAAATCGTCGGTGATTTTTCGAAATTAAAATATTGTGCTAAATAAACAAACAACAACGATATCAAAACATTCGCATTGTCATGATGTTATATTTTCGTTGCTATTCAATCGATCGGGAATAGCTCACAGATGATATAAAATAATGATATTAATAATAAAATAATATTGTATAGTCCTTGGAAATAACCGACGTACGAACGCGAATAATATATTAAACTCACTGACATTACATAACTACCTAAGTTTAAGTTTTTTAAGTTAATTTAGGTATTATTAAAGTTATTTAAAATATTTACATGTTCAATTACAAAATAAAACACCTAAAAGTACAGTACAAAAATTATTATCGTCGTTTTAAAACATTATTTCTATATACTGGCCGATTAGATTGATAAACGTAGGTACTTGCTGGCTAACAATACAAACAACTCAATAACCGTCGGAATATTCAAAATTCTCGGCGACGAGGTTCATTTGCATTTCAATAGTCCTAGACGTTTTACATCATTTGTTTCTCTCCATAAAGTCACATATTAATATTATACACGAAATGGCTCTTTACACAGTACTCTGTTTTATAAAATTCGACTTAATTAATGACGGCTTTGGAATAATCCCCGAAGACGATGTATCTATTAAATTGGTACGTGTTATAAATATTATTCAAAAAATGATGCTACTACGCTTGGAGAACAACAGAGGTAGATTTGACACACACACGTCGTCAGAAGATATTATTGTAGAAGTCTTACTAATTGGCATGAGTCAGCCAGAAGAGGTCGTTATTACTACACCAGAGATTGACACAGTGGAATTGGTCAACAAAGAAATTTTTCAACTGCCACTGGTTCAAGACGTCGTAGTAAGTGATGACGTGGACCGCCCTGTGGTGATAGAGTAGTTGTGTGAGGAGGTGCTTGTTCTGGCGAGTACCCGTAGAAGGCGTTTCGCGTCTACGTGGGAGCGGGTCAAACGCTCCGCGTACGCTTGTGTTGCTGCGTGCGATGAGACGACGACCGCTGACATCACCCCTCTTCTCACCACTGAAGACATTAGCGGGACGACGGTAACGAAATCAGGTAAGGGGGAGGGGGAATACGAGACAGAGCACATAAAAAAATAAAACATGAAACACATAAAACGTACAACTGTATGTTGCCCGAGCACGTTTTCTGACCACTCGTTGACAGTCGGGTGTCGCGTGTTCAGTTGTTGATGCGGTCGATCACTACGACGGTTTGGCGAGCACTCGGTAGCTTTCTGTTCGTGTGCGGAACGATGGTGGACGTTGACGACAACGGACGGCTAGCGGAATCGACATAAGCAAAACGCCGCTACGGAGCGATGCTCCGTATTAGCCCATATGGCAAATTTTTTTCTGAAAATTATTTTTTGTTTCATTCGTTAACACTTTTATTATAATCAAAATTTATAATGTTATTATGTTAATGACATTTAAAATCTCAATTATATTTTCGAAGCTTACTTTAAAAAAAATGGCTGTGAAATAGTTCAATAGTTAGTAGTTCGAATTATTGAAGAGAATACTACATCTAAGAATGCACCCGAAAACAATTTTGTAACTAATGAGAAAAATATGCAACCAGATATGAATATAAACAAGTGTAGCACTGTAGCAGCAGTTCAATGGGAATGATGGAGAGAAATTTGCTCCGCTGTACGCTTGTGTTGCTGCGTGTGTTAGAAATGCAAAATGCCGGATTTTCAAGCGCAAAGTTGGAGTAAGTTAACATTGTCCGGGTATGCAGTGCCCAATTCGGTTTGAGCACTGTAGGTTAAGTACTGAATATATTAAAAATATGTAAAAAATCTTACAGTGTACTTTAATAATATTAAAAAAATCTAAAATAGACGCTTTATAGAATATTTTCACGACAGTTTAATTAAAACTATTATGATTATTATATTCTACAAACATTATGTACTATTATAACACACGAAATTGCCGTTTTCCAGACTAGGCACACGCTCCCCATATTGGACAGGGACGACGAGTGGTGGCGGCGATGGGCTCGAGAGTTCACTGTCGCATCGTTTACTGACGAGTGACAACTATGTCGATCGAGGACAGACGGCGGTGATCACGTGGATGGATGACATATATACAATGTGAGCTTCAACGGAAACTGTCGCAAATATTCACGAACAAACTCATTTCGAGCTCAACGAGTTCGAGCACTGCGACAACTGCAGCCACGACCATTTACCAATTGCCCACATTTATCTCCATTGTATCTCCTTAGTGACACCTCTAGATGCATATCTAATATAGTATAGTATAGACTGTAGTCACACTGCAGAGTGGTGCCCCCTATCACTTGCCAACCTTTTTAATATTTAATATTATTTATTTAAATATATTTTTAATTGAAGTTAAACATTTTTGAATTAGTGAAAAACAAATATATTTATTTAAATGTTTATTAATCAGTATTAAATATTTCGATTATAATTAAAAAATATATATATTTATTCAATGATGTACACATATTTTATTTTAAATATTTGAATTGCAATCGATTTTAAATATTTGTACAATCGTATTGATTGATTACTTTTGTGTGGGTAATTAGCCAGCAAAATATTATTTTATTTCTATATTTATATTTATGTTTTAAATTATAAATTATAATATAAAACATGAATAAATATATTTTACAATTATATCTATAGCCAACAAACAAAAAATAAATAATACTGACTATTAAAGCACTATAAGTATTAAATAGGTATATAGCCAGAGGCAAAGTAACGGTATTGAGAAATGAAGTCTAACAAATTTTTACTCTCTTAAAAATACATAAAATTAGTTTTTTTTCAAACCGCCAACAGGTGTCCATGGTAATGAATAATTAATAAATAATTGATATTGTTTAGTAACTATCTATAGCCAATAACACTTGTATTTAAACCTAAAATAATCAAATAAATATTAATATAATATTAAGTAATAGTATGTACTCGTTAAAATAATTATGTACACGACATATTTATTTTAACAATTAATATTATTATTATAAAATTTTATTATCATTTTTAAATTTTTAAACTACCAATTTTCTTCAATATTCATTCAATAACTACTTTGTATAATATATATATATTACGTATATATGATGACTGATATAGCATCGGCCGTCATCCAAAGTGTAAAACATTACCGTCTTGGCAGCGTTAACGTAAACAGCGTGGAATTACAGTGCCGCTATTGACGAATCGAGAACGAGCGACGTACGTAAAATTGTGGTACTCAGGTGTAACCTCCGCACACGGTGACTGCAGCGATGCAGGATCGGGAGTACGAAAAGGAAGAGGTACTACAGAGTTTGGCGACAGATCACCAGCGTACGTTCTCCGGTACCCAGTCGTGTGACGAGTTTAATAAGGTGTCGCACATTCGTATATAGACGCGTTAGACCCACTCTGCATGGCGGACAGCCAAACGACACAGGTCTTTTACAATCACGGGGCCCGTCGGCGAAAGCGACACGGTGGCCAGCGGTACCGAAGTGGACAGCGATGCTGTCTCGATGACACCAACACAGCAGTTATGACAATCGTTACTGATTTACGACAGCTCAAGCGGTAGTGAAGTTGGCGTGCGGCGATGGAACATCCGGCGAAAAAGACAACAATGATAAAAATATTTAAAACGTACTGAAGCGTTTAACACCGAGTTGGTTGTCGCGAAGTGGTGCCACACTCGGATGCACGCCAATATAAAAACGGCGACGTGGTGTACGACATTTAAGCGTCGCAACGCGAGCGGAGGTTGACGAACGGCCTCATGCAATCGGAGACGCATAAAAATAATACAACGACCGATAAAGAAGCTACTTAAGGATAAAAAGGTATTTTGTGATCGTACAAAAATACCATATCGGTGTAGGACGTAAGAAACATTTCACCAAGATATATTGCAAAAAAAAAAAAAAAATATAAATAAATCAAATATAATGTGATATGGGATTATGGAAACTCATAACCAAAGGTCAGCAGGCTTTTGAGTGCTGCAGTGTCGGTACTCAACGATATCAATATAAATATATATATCCATATATATATATATATATATCCATATATATATATATATATATATATATATATCTATATCTGTGGCTGTGACATCATCGGCTTGTAATTTGATTGGAATTGCCATTGACCACCGGCCTGTGAACAATTTTCGCCGCCGTCGTAACGTGCCACTATCACTGTAGTATTTGGTACTCTAGTCGGGTGGCGTCTGTAACCGCGGCGCTTTTACAGCTAACCACCATGCCACCAATTCTTTGTGTGGACGAATAAAGTACGTAGTTGACCTATACCGACATAATATCCTCATTATTGCAGTGGCGTTATTTGTACCGTGCTGGGTATACATTTACTTATTTAAAATCCATTATTGTAGTAATTAGGCCCACTTCGTAAATTGATTGGCCTGAAAAATTGATAGTAATTTGCGCTTAAAGTGACCTGATTTATACGCCATGCGTAATAAAAAAAAATTAAATGACGCCACTGACTTATTGCAGCATTTTCTCAATGTCCTTTCCGACGATAACACACGAGATCGATGCACAGACGACCACCAGTATATATTTGATGGTAATGCAAATATTGAAAATTACATACAAAGATGAATAGTGAATTGTTGGGCGGCTACGCAATTTACGCACCAAAACGATATATGATTTTAAGCTTACCAATAAACTCGTATCTCAATCAACACTAACTAATTTTTGTTATGTTTATGATAGATTTATTTTTTCAATATTTATATAACGGAATACTACACCGAGTGACAAGTTAAAGTGCCGATAGTATGTTAAAACACTTCGATTAGACATTGTAATATTATACTATTAACATTAGTGTGTTGCTCTACGCATAAATGTAGTGAAATTGTGTGTATAATGCACCGGTCCAGCCGAGTAATGCGATACACATAATGTATATTATTATTATATTTATATTATTTGATTGAATAATAATATAATATTTAATATTATTATATGAATAATGATTCATTGTAGTTTTAAATATCGGCATTATTCGTAATAAATAGTTACTATCAATGATTTGAAAATACAGAAAGTCAACCACTGCACCGGTTCCGAGCAGGATAATAATCACACCCCGTCGGTTGGATCCATTTACCGCCGATGTGACACATCAGCATCGTATCCGAAAACTCTCGATCGGCTGATATTATTTTCTTACCAAATCACCCTGCACAGTCTTTGCCATTAATATAACACTATCGGGGCCACGGTTGTCGACTGTGGTTCTACACTTTTATAGTCGCTTACCGCTGTTTACAGTCTGACTCGCCAGTCCCGCTTACTGTCGCAGTCGTGATATTTTATAATTGGTTGCTTTTGGCTATTAGGGATATAACAGATATAATTTGAATACGACGATAAATCTACATTTAAAATTACTGTTTTGATAATTGAAATATTATATTACATAGTACACGTATCTTTAGTACTCTAGTAATTAGTATTATTTTTAGACGCAATTGATAAACTCCCGATGAGATAACAAACACTTAGCTGTGAAATGGTAATGTTGAATAGCGATTGATGGACTGGTTCTAAGTAAATCGTTGTAACCTTATACGCAAGTGGAAATAATGGAAACGACCTGCAGCTTGTTTGATTGTCGTATGCCAACGTTTAGGAGGTAAATTTAACTATATATTAAATTATATTGGGATAAATAGCTGGACTCGTCTCTTTAGAAAACGTTACATCTATTTTTCATTTTTAATGTATGCTAAAATGTTAAACATTGTTATTATTTTGCTAATCCTGTATTCGTGTGTAATATTAATAGTTTTTACTTTTGCCTGCTTAATATTCTGAAAAGATTGAATATCAATTATCTATGAATATTATTTTTTAAATAATTACAGTATCTATTTAATAATATATTTAATTGAACTAAATTAAAATTGTAGACTTATGAACTTTTATTTAGTGATATAGAGAAAATATAAATAAAATTATTAAGTTTTATAACTTAATAAAAAAAAAAAATAAATAATAATTAATTTTTTTTTACTTTTATGCTTATGCGCATATTATAATATTGAGTGACTGGACATAACTCTTTTTAAAAAAACCTGTCTGGAATAGATTAATAATAATATTGTACGTCTGCAGGTATATAAAGTTATTAATAATTATGAACATTTACAATGAATTCATTATTTTATGATTAAAATTTAGCATATTAATAAAATATAAAAACGCTTTAAGGGTCTTAGATTTTTATATAAGAAAAGATTTTTAAATTTAAAATTGAAATTATATCCTATATCCAAGCTATAATATTATTATATTATTATTGTCGTGAACAATAAGTACGGTGTAATATTAATTTTGCACGTGATTTGTTTATACTATTTACTGTTTTAATGGTTTTATAAAGTAAATAATTAGATTAGAATATGAGGTAAGTTTCAAACTTAAAACGGATTAAGTGTAAGATTAGGCATAACATGAAATTATTTGAACATAAAAGTAAAATAAAAACGTGCATACAAACATAATACCGGCACCTACTAAAGCATTTTTTTTAAATGGATTTATCCATAACATTTATGTGTTTTTTAATATCTACCAAAAGATAGACTTTTTATTATCATTATTATTATGATTATTAAAATAAATATTTAAAATGTATGCTTCAAGGCATAATAAACAAATGATATACATACACAAGATGGATGAAAATACAACAATGATATAATATGTACACGGGGAGTGAACCTATCCAGTAATTAAATCAAACGTTAATGGTTTTTACAAAAAGTTTAATAAATAAATTTTATTAGATATTATTTAAAGTATTATTAAAAATTCAACAATTAAACTATGAAACGATAAATTATTAATGATTAATTCCCTTACATTCAACATATTATGTATTGCAACGTTAAGCAGTGATTGATCTATATTTAATTTAATATATAATAGTCCATCAATGAATTTATAAATAAAACTCCTATGATTTTGAAGTGTTTATATTAGCTTATTAATTTTAAATAATGAACTATATTAAAATTCGTTATATATTAACGAAAAGATTAAAGTGATCATTTCTAAACTGCTATGTACAACATCGCACAATTATTATAATGGAATAAATATGAATATTATATAAGTATTATTTCAAGCCTCATCACAAAGTTATCACTTTTATAACGCCATTTGTGATGTTTCAAATTAAATTCAATAAGCAATTCTTATAATGTTTTCCGTTGTACTTTTCTTCAAATCATCCAGCCATCTTCACGGACCACGGTTAACTCGTTTCATGTTAACCAAAATAAAGATAAATATAATAATAAACATTTATTTCGTTTCTTTAATTAATTATTGTTGACTAAACGTTATTTATAGAAAAGATATTTTATTTTTACGAATAATGTATAAGCCACTATGTTGGTATACCGTATGAATTTCTACAACTTTGACAAAGATATGTGAAAATTAAAATCAAATTATGGTTTTAATAAATAAAACAGGATTAATATTTCAACTATTTTTATACTTTCAAAATATTTTATACTTATTAGAAACATACAAATCCAACAAACTCGTCGTACCTACAAATTATAAATGGGTATAAAGAGAATAGCCACTCCAAACGTCAAAGATGACATTGTTACGTTTTATTAAATAATAAGACATATGTTAAAAACAGTAAAGTTTTATAATGAATTTAAAATTGTACACACAGTCGGGTCGTGCAGAGGTTTATCCTGTTATGTTCGACGATTTTGTGGTCATAATCTTATTACCGTAGGTTATGTATTTATTCGTATAGGTACATATAAAATGCAGATAGAATGCTATCCATCACAATTATATTCTTACATAATTATTATAGGAATCGGGTATACACGCGTAGACGTTTAATATCACATAAGCATCTACGTCATTACATTTTAGGTTAAGAAATTAAAAATCATCAGTAATTTTTCGAAATTTATATATTTTGCTAAATACACTTTTAATTAAATCTGCTTCGTGTTTTTTTAGTAAATATTCTAGTGAAAACAAGGTTTAATTTATTTGCAAAGTAATACTACACAGATATAGTACAGTAATAGATACACAATGTAATATGCAAATATTGTAACACAAAAACAGTCATCATTCTTCTTATAATCTATAATTAATAATTAGTGAATTGTTTTAATGCAATTGCATGTATTCTAAGTTAGTGTGATCCATTGAAATCGCGTGCACTTACGTACGAAAACTGCTCATTTAAATATTACGGCATAAGAAAATTCACAGGCCCTATTAAACATACTGACTATTTATTTAGTTTTAGTTAATAAAAATATTTCTGACCTTATTTAAGTCAATGCAATTGATTATGTGGGTGAAGTGGCTCAGATGTCAGCAATGCTGACGATGGTACATTATCGTGCTACCTTAAGAATAACGAATGCGTTAAATCGGTAGTGGATATTTTATTACGATTTGGAAACTCTAGATAGCTTACCTCGGGATTATTCTGATAAAGTTCCGAACGATGAGTTTATTTTCGCAGCGAACGATGCAGACTAAGTACGGTGCAGTAGTATATAATGCTACTAGACAGTACTAACTTGGCTATTAATTTATTATTATAGTTTATATATTTATTGAATTTATATATAATTTATTGATGTTCTACAGTTAATAAAATATCTTATAACTAATGTTAGTCAATGGCATAGCACAATCACAACCCGAACGGCTAGATTACATAAATATAAAATATAAATATATGCCGTACCACGCAGGTGACGAAACAGAATAAAAATAATAAAAACAAATGACAAACATTTATGTACGACCTGATAATAACTGATGGCACTGATGGCAGGCGTTGGTGATGACGGTTGCTGTTGTTTCCGTTGTCCCGGCACATCGCTGGGTCAACGACCGCGTATACGTACGGGAGTTTTATACAGCAAAAACCTTGTATCGCGGAAACAAGATTAAAACAGTTGAATGCGTTTGATTGGATTCCGACGTTAAATTGTATAATAGAACGAAAACAACAATCGATCGTGTTCGCGCTTCGTTGTACAAACGAAAAAGATTTGGTCGCGAACGGCTTTGGTTGCACTGCGAGAATTCGGACGGGCGATGGCACGAAGCGAAAAAGGCTTTTTGCTTGACGCAAAAGCCCGAAAACAATAGATCGTAGACACGGGACTTGTGCGGCACGACGATGAGCGTGAGGCTCGGATGCGCGTAAATCAAAAGCGGAATACGGCGATGACGCAACGGTTTTACGACGACGAACCAAGAAAAGGGACTGCTACGCTAGACGGACGGTAAAAGATAAGAGACGGTGCGGCGGCGGCGGCGATGGGCATCAGCGGTCATCGGCTAGCCCCCTCCCCCGGTCCCTCCGGAAGGACAAAGTTTACATGGAGTGTAGTCTGCTGTCCATCAACAGGGTTGCAAACGTTACGACGTAGGACTTGTCGCCGCACCAAATTAAAATATTAAAAGTGTATCCAATATCCAACAGTCATTAATAATAATACCTAAGTATATTTATTTAAAATATATATCGTATAGATTTTCGTAACCCAATGCATTCGGGGTTAGTCACTTTTATTTAAAATAGGAAAATAAATATGTTAAACATAAATAATTTTATTCAAACCTTTTCATTTGACTTCTAATATCCCCAGAGATCACGTATTTCACTGCTTTTATTTAACTTGTTCATAAATGATATATAAATTTTCCAATTCGCGAGGTATGTCATTATATTATTAAAATTTCCAATAATATTACTAAAAAAAAAGATAAGTATTAATAAGTTAGGGCCACACATTTTCGTTTCGTTCTATAATAGTATTTTTATCATACAAATGATATATATATATTTTTTTATATATTTTTATTTCGAATGGACCAGTTTGAGTGATTTGTGTACCGTCTCTACTAGTCAGCTGGCAGAATACATCTTTAACATCAATGTTGACGACACAGACTCTAGCTTTACAGGGGTGTGTATATTATATTGTATAGCTATACAAATTGTTCACTATTTTATGATGTTATACCTTTTTTTATATTTTAAATTTGATTAGACGAGATATTGTATGATACGCCTATCGCTAATTACAATATTATAGTATTAAAGTACCTGCTATACAACAATTTATTTACAGACGCGATTAAACATATAGTTAGTACATTGTGATATATCACAGATATAATCTAGTTAATTTAAAAAGAAGTGTAAATTAATCGAGACTGGCCAACTATATGTTCCCAAGGAAAACTGTGACAGCTAATAAATAATATGTAAAGAAAATTAAAAATGATAAAAAAATATTCATACACATAATTGTATTAATATGTTATAATAAGTATTACAAAAACAGAAAACAGCCCAACTTTGAAAAGCTATATTTCGCTAACGAATTAACGAAAAACAATATCTTTTATATTGATTGAAGTTGAATACAATGTATTTATAAACCTTTGGTATTATAAAGGCTTAATACCAATTTAGTTCAATGCCATATGCAAGTGCCATTGTACACTTACATTTCGGGGAGAGGGATTCTTAATCCATATGAAAATTTTACAAATCACTGCCCATCCATCCTATTCTACCGCTGCTACACTCTTTAGTACCTATATCTAATTTACGGTTGCATATTTTTCTTGTAGACTATATTAGAAGTCGTTAATTTTTAATAATACAATTATTAAGTCAGAAATAAAAAAATAAAACAGTAATTCATTGTGTAAGTATGGTTTTCAATTGATTCTTATTTTAATAATAAATCAAAGTGTTTAATATAATTACAGTAATATCTCTCGTTATCCGCGTTTTCTTTATCCGCGGTTGGGTCCACGATAACATATTATTGCGTATGACCTAACCTTGCGATTGCGATAACGTTTCAGCGTTATTAAATGAACACTGCAGAAATTTATTTTTGACAATTCTAGATAATTGTTATATCGCTATAGGTATAACACATATACATTATACGTACTTACTACTTACTACTCACTGTCACACAAGGATGAAAAAATTATAATATCGCTGAATGTCTTGTGAACATCAAAGAATCACTTGACGAAATTCAACCCACCACTGTAAATGCTTTAGTTGTATAAAGTAAACAATTATTAATTGATTAAAAATTAAAAAAAAATAAATCTAACCTACTTTTTTACGTTGATTTATGGTCTCGTTATCCGTGGTTTTGTTAAACACGCAGGTTTGCTGTAACGTAACCTCCAAGGATAACGAAAGATTACTGTAATAAAAATAAAAAAAAATAAATCAATTATCTTCAAACCTATTTAGGTTGCCTAAAAGTTTAACAACATTATATTTTGATTATAAAAACGGTGTAAATTTAGAATACAAATAATTATTTTCAGAAAAAAAATTTTCCATTTGGGCTAACATCAGGTATAATACATTTTGATAAAAAAAACATTGTACAAAATGGTATAAACAATTTTGATAAGAAGCAAAGTTTAATGAATGAGATAAAAAATAAAAACGAAAGAAATCTTGCCATATGGGCTAACATGAGTAGGTAAAATACGTTTTTATAAATAAAACAATGTAAATAAATGAAAAACAAACGATATTTTAAACAACAATAATAAGAAGAAAACAATGATAGTAAAAAAGGAAAGTAAAAACAAAAAACATCGGTAGAACCACACGAAACTAGGCGAGGAAGGAGGATACGAGATGACGATTTGGTGCGAAAAAGCAATGCCTCCTCAACGTTTTCCGTTCACCTCGCAATACAACGACCACTAGACATCAAGGCGAGGCCTAACAGCATTCCTCCGTAACGACATTTTCCTTAAGTCGGTTACGCTAGCCGTCCGTCGTCGTCAACGTCCACCATCGTTCCGCAAACGAACAGAAAGCTGCCGAGCGCTCGCCAAACCGTCGTAGTGATCGACCACATCGACACCCGACTGTCAACGAGTGGTCGGAAAACGAACACAGGCAACATACCACCGCGCACCGTCCATGCTCCGTCTCGTATTCCACCAACCAACTTATCTAATTTCGTTACCGTCGTTCTGCCGATTTCTTCGGTGGTTATGGAGGGGCGTTGTATGCGTGCAGAAATTCGGAATCGAAAAATAAATCCTTCACCACGAAAACATGCGAACCATTATTTTTCATAAAAGTGGTTTTTACCGTACTTAGGTGGTTTAAATTGGGATTTTCGGCAATTTTCTGATATAGGAGGAAGGTCCGACGGTCCCTTGTACAGGTTTCCACGTTTTTAGAGTCATCGCGTGTACTCTTCGGTCTGAAAAATACGTAAATTTAGATTTTTAGGTGAAAATCGTCAAAAAATGAACAGGGGCCGTGGGCGGCCATAGTATATAAAAAAAATATCGACTATTTTGTGTTTTTTTGCTCGTAAACCGTCGTAGAAACCCGTCCGACGATGCGTGTAATGTTTCAGAGTCGAAAAATAAATCCTTCACCATGAAAACTTGTGAACCATTATTTTTCAAAAAAGTGGTTTTTACCGTACTTAGGTGGTTTAAATTGAATTTTCGGCAATTTTCTGATATAGGAGGAAGGTCCGACGGGCCCTTGTACAGGTTTCCACGTTTTTAGAGTCATCGCGTGTGTGTCTCCGTCTTAAAAATACGTAAATTTAGATTTTTAGGTGAAAAACGTCAAAAAATGAACAGGGGCCGTGGGCGGCCATAGTATATAAAAAAAATATCGACTATTTTGTGTTTTATTGCTCGTAAACCGTCATAAAACCCGTCCGACGATGCGTGTAATGTTTCAGAGTCGAAAAATAAATCCTTCACCACGAAAACTTGCCAACCATTATTTTTCAAAAAAGTGGTTTTTACCGTACTTAGGTGGTTTAAATTGGGATTTTCGGCAATTTTCTGATATAGGAGGAAGGTCCGACGGTCCCTTGTACAGGTTTCCACGTTTTTAGAGTCATCGCGTGTACTCTTCGGTCTGAAAAATACGTAAAATTAGATTTTTAGGTGAAAAACGACAAAAAACGAACAGGGGCCGTGGGCGGACGAAGTATATACAAAAAATATCAACTATTTTGTGTTTTTTTACGCGCAAACCGTCTTAGGAACCCGTCCGACGATGCGTGTAATGTTTCAGAGTCGAAAAATAAATCCTTCACCACGAAAACTTGCGGATCATTATTTTTCAAAAAAGTGGTTTTTACCGTACTTAGGTAGTTTAAATTGGGTTTTTCGGCAATTTTCTGATATAGGAGGAAGGTCCGACGGTCCCTTGTACAGGTTTCCACGTTTTTAGAGTCACCGCGTGTGTGTTTCCGTCTTAAAAATACGTAAATTTAGATTTTTAGGTGAAAAACGTCAAAAAATGAACAGGGGCCGTGGGCGGCCATAGTATATAAAAAAAATATCGACTATTTTGTGTTTTATTGCTCGTAAACCGTCGTAGGAACCCGTCCGACGATGCGTGTAATGTTTCAGAGTCGAAAATTAAATCCTTCACCACGAAAACTTGTGAACCATTATTTTTCAAAAAAGTGGTTTTTATGGTACTTAGGTGGTTTAAATTGGGATTTTCGGCAATTTTCTGATATAGGAGGAAGGTCCGACGGTCCCTTGTACAGGTTTCCACGTTTTTAGAGTCATCGCGTGTGTGTCTCCGTCTTAAAAATACGTAAATTTAGATTTTTAGGTGAAAAACGTCAAAAAATGAACAGGGGCCGTGGGCGGCCGTAGTATATAAAAAAAATATCGACTATTTTTTTTTTTTTTTGCGCGCAAACCGTCTTAGGAACCCGTATGACGATGCGTGTAATGTTTCAGAGTCGAAAAATAAATCCTTCACCACGAAAACTTGTGAACCATTATTTTTCAAAAAAGTGGTTTTTACCGTAATTAGGTGGTTTAAATTGGGATTTTCGGCAATTTTCTGATATAGGAGGAAGGTCCGACGGTCCCTTGTACAGGTTTCCACGTTTTTAGAGTCATCGCGTGTACCCCTCGGTCTTAAAAATACGTAAGTTTAGATTTTTAGGTGAAAAACGTCAAAAAATGAACAGGGGCCGTGGGCGGCCGTAGTATATAAAAAAAATATCGACTATTTAGTGTTTTTTTGCTCGTAAACCGTCGTAGGAACCCGTCCGACGATGCGTGTAATGTTTCAGAGTCGAAAATAAATCTTCACCACGAAAACTTGCAAACCATTATTTTTCAAAAAAGTGGTTTTTACCGTACTTAGGTGGTTTAAATTTGGATTTTCGGCAATTTTCTGATATAGGAGGAAGGTCCGACGGTCCCTTGTACAGGTTTCCACGTTTTTAGAGTCACCGCGTGTGTGTTTCCGTCTTAAAAATACGTAAATTTAGATTTTTAGGTGAAAAACGTCAAAAAATGAACAGGGGCCGTGGGCGGCCGTAGTATATAAAAAAAAAATCGACTATTTTGTGTTTTTTTGCGCGTAAACCGTCTTAGTAACCCGTCCGACGATGCGTGTAATGTTTCAGAGTCGAAAAATAAATCCTTCACCACGAAAACTTGCAAACCATTATTTTTCAAAAAAGTGGTTTTTACCGTACTTAGGTGGTTTAAATTTGGAATTTCGGCAATTTTCTGATATAGGAGGAAGGTCCGACGGTCCCTTGTACAGGTTTCCACGTTTTTAGAGTCATCGCGTGTACCCTTCGGTCTGAAAAATACGTAAATTTAGATTTTTAGGTGAAAAACGTCAAAAAATGAACAGGGGCCGTGGGCGGCCGTAGTATATAAAAAAAATATCGACTATTTTGTGTTTTTTTGCTCGTAAACCGTCGTAGGAACCCTTCCGACGATGCGTGTAATGTTTCAGAGTCGAAAAGTAAAATCTTCACCACGAAAACTTGCAAACCATTTTTTTTCAAAAAAATGGTTTTTACCGTACTTAGGTGGTTTAAATTTGGAATTTCGGCAATTTTCTGATATAGGAAGAAGGTCCGACGGTCCCTTGTACAGGTTTCCAAGTTTTTAGAGTCACCGCGTGTGTGTTTCTGTCTTAAAAATACGTAAATTTAGATTTTTAGGTGAAAAACGTCAAAAAATGAACAGGGGCCGTGGGCGGTCGTATTATATAAAAAAAATATCGACTATTTTGTGTTTTTTTGCGCGTAAACCGTTTTAGGAACCCGTCTGACGTTGCGTGTAAAGTTTCAGAGTCGAAAAATAAATCCTTTACCACGATAAATTGCAATCTTATTTTAAAATATAATACCATCCTACGGTTAATAATATTTGAATTCTACTATTGTCTAATTCTAGTATTATACTTAATATGTATCATATATTAAAAGATATACAATATACTATATATATCAATAATAAATATATCTGTCTATGTCCTATGATATAATAATTTTTTTTGTATATATTTAGTTTAGATAGACAGCTACTGTACTATTAAAATTACAACACTTTATATTTTGATTTTCTAATTTTTAGTTTTTAATAGTACAACTAAAATTAATTAATATTACTCACAAAATGATGTATTAGTATTTTATAGATCGCAGACTGCTCAGTTAATCCATGTTAATTTTTTGACATTCTATACTCCTATGTATAGCTGTTTGCTGTATTGCCCAAGGCTCATAGCCTGATTGGACAAATTCGGTTATATAAATAGCATGGCATATAAAGGCAGGTCAATTTAAGCTCATGCTACTATCAATTTTTCAGGCCAATCAATTTATAAATTGGGTCTAATTATTCTACAATATTAGATTTTTAAAAAGCAAATATATACCCAGCACGGTACAAATGAAGCCATTGCAATAGGTAAGCTTATTATGTCGGTATAAGTCAACTGCACACTTTATTCGGCTACCCAAAGTCCTTAGTGGCTTGGTGTTAAGCTGTAAAAGCACCGCGGTTAAAGACGCCGCCCGACTATAATACCCCAAATATTACAGTGATAGTGGCACTTTACTATGGCTGCGAAAATTGTTCACAGGTCAGTTTTGCGGTGGTCAACGGCACTGCAGCACTCAAACATCTGCTGACCATCGGTCGTGTGTTTCCGTAACCTCATATTATTTGATATTTGATTTATTTCTATTTTTTTTTTATTTTACAATATATCTTGGTGAGACGACTCCTGCACCAAGACATTGTATTTTTGTACGATCGCAAAATACCTTTTGCGATTTGGATCGGCTTATTATTTTTATGCGTCTCCGATTGCGTTCAGCTTGAGTTGCAACGCGAAAACGTTGTACATCACTGGGCCGTTGTTATATTGAGGTGCGTCCGAATGGGCCACCACGACGCCGCCACCTATTTGGTGCTAAACGCTTCAGTACATTTTTAATTTTTAATAATTATAATAATTAGAATATTAATAGTTAAAATAAATATGTCGTATTCCTATGTTGATTATAACCTGTATTTAAATATTATAGTAAAAAACTATATTAAACTTATTAAATATTATGTTGTTTATGTTATTACTTATTAGTAACATACTAAGGACTAACATAGGTAAACGTTTGTTTGCAAAAAAAAAAGGTGAATGAATAATATCATTGATTTCTGACTGATTTTAAAATTTGGGCGGAACATTATTTATAGCTGAGTAGTGCTTATTTACAAATCAACTAGATGCCGTTACCAACCAATTACCCGTTAAAAATTTAACTGTGATTGCTGCTGACCGATGTCTCCTACCGTGGTTCTAATAATCTATACTATATGGCACCAGGTCGTTAATGTCTATGTGTCCTGCGTCGTTGAACGTTTTCGTGGGTCCAGATATGCTGACATCCGTATTCCTAGATTTATAATTCAGTTGTAAGTTCACACGTAGTATGTAGAAAAAACAAATTCATACACATTTTTTGAAATGTTTTTTTTTTGCATCTATAATGAAAAATATGGATTTTACTATAAAATTTCTATTAGACATTATAATAGTCATTATATTATCATAATATGTTGCTCTACGCATAAATGTAATCAAATTGTCTGTACAATGCCCCGTACAAGACGAGTAATGTGATACACGTCATAATGTATAACTATTATATATATTAAATATATATATATAATATATATTTATTTGGTCCTTTTAGCTTTAAATACATGTGTTATTAGCTAATGATACATACTAAACAATATAAATTAATATACTTTTGTATTTTCCACTCGAACAATTCGCTAATTTCGGACGATTAAGTTTTTTTGCAATAATTTCAATAATTAGGTACTTGTGAATAGCACATCACTGATTAACCAAAATAATTGTTATTGATTTATATGTTATGTATTTATTTTCAATTGAAACTCGAATACCTTAGTACAGTTCTGGAATGGACTACAAAAAAATATTGTTTGTAATCGAATAATGATAGAAATAAAACTCCCGTTATTGGTTCATGGTTACGTACTTTTGTTGAATTCCCATATTCGTAAATCAAGCGGATTACGAAGTAGCAGAGATTAAGTGTGGAAATATTTCAATAATATTTCTACAATAGAAAAAAAAAGAGAAGTAGTTAGTTTATTGCTGTATTAAATTATAAGAGAAAAATTTTAACATAGCTAAAATATAATATGTGCATATACTTATACAAAAAAACACGTCCAGATGACAGTCAGTGCAATGCCAGAATACTCCGACTATTGCCGGAGATATCAATCAGTACAACTCCGGAATACTTTAACTATGCACTATTGACTGATACTAATACCGTTCGATAAGTTTTTAGGGATGTCTTTCACCTTCAATGCACAAGTCTGCCCGGGTGGGTCTTGGTGTAGCAAGATCAGGTGAAAGACTGTTGACCTGTGGTGGGTCGTACGGCCTTTTATACTCTTGACGGAACCGCAAAGCACAATCGCCGATAACGATACAAAAATTTAATAATATAATAATAGTTATGCAAATAATACATTAATTAAAAAAAAATAATAACAATAGTATGTCATGCGATTAAAATTATAATAATAAAAATAACAATATATAAATAATCAATATCAATTACAAGATATTATATAATAGGTAATAATAATAATAATAATATGAGTATAATAATTATATTAAATATGGTTTAAACATATAGGTATAGTTTAAAATGTTTAAATATAAAGAAATTTAGATTTTTTTTTTAAATATTGAAAACAAATAAAAAGTTATAAATAATTATTAATTGAAAAAAACAAGAGTTACTTGAAACAAATACTAGACATCTATACATATTTATAAGATACTTATATATTAAAATATAGCACGGAATTTACATAAACTTAATAAAAACAATTATTTCCGGTAACATAGTCATCTCGCTATTGTTTATTTGTGGAATATAATACTATAATATTATAGTTATAATTTTAATATTTTTAAGCATATAATTGGCTCTAATGCCTAGTTAGGTTGAGATCTCTAATTTCTGTTCTCTATTCCTTTTACTAAAATAATTACTTGTGGATGAATAATTTATATTAGAACAAACAACAACATTCAAACAGCGTCATCGATGGCGGACGATTGCAGAAACTTAAGTAAACATAAAAACGTATTGAACCACAATATTTAATTAATTGATTAATTCAATTAATTCATACGTTTCAACATTATAATTCATACGTTTATATGACTACAAGAGAAAGATATACAATTTAGCTCATATTTCTGTAATAAGTGAAGAAAATTTAATTATTGTATTTTGACTGATAATGTATTAATTTTCACCTAGTTATCATTGAATAATGAATTAACTATTTCAGAATTAAGGGTATTTTATAAAAAGTTTTCCAATACAACATATTTTTTATGAGTAGATTTTTTTTGCTTTTACATACAATGCTAAGTTCAAATATTGATTAAATGTTATAACTTATAAGTATTAGGAACAAAAATATATCTTTTGCTTCATTTAAGAATTAATTCATCGTAATATTTGTTTCATAATAAACTTAAGATTTTACTAAATAATTTAAAACTTTTTGTGGAGAGCATTGACAAATCTAAGTGAAAAAAACTACAACATATTCAATGGACGATTCTAAAATTACGGTTTTTAATATTTGTAAACATTTTACAGAACGGTTTAAAACTCAATTAAATTAAGTACAATAATAATTATAATAAAAACTGATGTATAGTATATTATTAATAATAAAAAGAAATAAACAGTTTAATAGTTTTGCAGTTTATAAGTTCATAAATTTATTTAAAGATAACAAATAGCAAACATTATTTAGTTGGCGTATTATTTTATAACCATTTATTATAAATTATAACATAAAAATTAATAAATATTTTATGTTTTATGTTATGTTCATAGCCAACATACAATAATTAAATAATACTAATTATTAAACACCAAAGTACTATGAAGTATTAAACAAGTATAAGCCAGTGGCGTGGCAAGGGTATAGCCAAGTGTGCACTAATTTAACCTTATACCTAACATGAAGTGATTCAGAAGAAACTTGACGAGCTTTAATATTATTAAAAATAATACAAATTAACACTGCAAAGAAATAAAGCCACAGAATAAATTAAATGTCATTAATTCTATATTGAAGTATATGAGACTTTAATTACTAATATTACAAGCTTGTGATTTAAATATAATTCTCATGATATAATATGTTAATTATTATAAATATTAATACTTATTATTTTAAATGGTTTCTTATACACAAACATTGCCATTTATTAAAATACATAAAAAAATAGTTGGTGGACTAAACACAGACAAATGAATACACGTTATCTCGGTGACCCTGATTTTAATATTATATTTTGTCGTAGATACATTATACATGCGTTATAAAAACAGTAACTTTAAATACAGATTCGTTGTCGTATTCAAATTATCTATATATATACAGTAGAATCCACTTATTTGGGACACTAGATAATAAGGACAATAATAATAGGGAAATATTGGCATAGTCCTGACATGTATCGGTTGTTAGTTATTCGGTTTAATATGCCCAATGTGTCCCTATTAAACGGATTCTACTGTATATTATATAATATATTATTATAATGCAATATTATAACCAGCACACGCAACACTAACGAAAATAATAATATTTATGTACACATGCAGATCCTTAATCACCGAAAGCAACCAATTATAGCATATCATTTCAGTGAGGCTAGTGGCAATGGTGAAATGGACAGCAAACAGTTTTACTGGCGAGTCAGAAAGAGGACAGAGCAGTAAACGATTAATAGTAGAGGCGCGTTCGAGTGATTTGGTTGGAATATAACTTTCAGCTGTACCGATCAAAAATATCCGGTTACGATGTTGATGCGTGGACATCGACGGCGACCGGATGCAGACATTATATTATAGATATATTAAAAGACATATCTTTAACCGTTGACATAACTGACGAGGCGATAATTATTATCCATTACCAGAACCTGTGCGCGATACTTGCTGCCTCGTATTTTCTGTCATCGGATATCGATGTCCGAGTTATGTCGCCGGTGATCGCCGAATATTGTAGCACCTAATTTTATATTAATCACCACTGTCATCGTGCACAATAACATCGCAACACCGCATCTGGTTGCCGTCTGTTACTATCGTTACGCACAATAAAAAAAAAAAAAAACACTCGCAATATTCTTCCACCTCCGACCGGCCAAGACTTAAGAGAATATTATGTTTCGAGGTGACTATGCCGTATACTAAATATTCTTTTTAACCTTGTCCTGTCCGCGTACACTGTGTTATGCCATAGATATTGTAGTTTCAGTTAATCTAATGTTTGTTAGTAATTTGTGGTTGTATGATTTAATAAGATAAAGTTCTCGGAGAGTACCTTAAGTAAAGAATGGCAAAACAAACGACTCCATTGTATAGCGAGTTAAGCAATGTCTCGACTCCGGATACTACCAAAATAACATAAGTCATGAGAATATATTTTATAAACTTAG
>NC_040877.1:1359360-1437427 GCF_003676215.2 Rhopalosiphum maidis | reverse complement strand
AAATCTAAGTAACGAGGCTAGGTACTTATTGATTAATAATTAACATTATAAATATATTATTTTATTGGCTGTCATATTTAAGCTTTAAAAAATTTGTTTAGACTGTAGTGCCAGTTGTATACTTTATCTAGATATTAATTCTAATAATAATTTTTTATTAGGCGGTCGTTATTCGATATTATACAACACTAAGTTTATTAAAATATATTATTCTCATGGAATTATTTTGGTAGTAGTATCAAGACTTTGCTTAACTCGCTAATAATTGAGTCCAATTCGTGCACCGATTGGCCGACAAATCAATTTTACCGTCACCCGATTTTTCGACATACTATATTATGATGAATTATACTTACTAATAAACTATATCATTTTTTATGTTTAAATTATTTTTATAAATCACGATTATTGTTCCAAGTTAAATATAAAACTATAAATTAACATTATAAGCTTCTGTTTTAAAATGAAAATGAAATATTATTGCATTTAAGTGTTCCGAAATGCAAATCGTACCATTTTGTAACTAAAATTATAATTTAAAATGTTAGAAAAAAATGTATTATTATATATCATAAACGCTTTACCTATCTTTTAAAAATGATAACCTTTTCCTAATTGTCTATATTTAGTTTTAAATTTTGTGATCCATTGCATTTTTTTTTTTGTGCTATAAGGTCAAGCTCGAAGTTTGGTTGTTAGTTATTTAGCTCTTTGATTAAAATAAAAATATTTGGCTTTTGTCTACCAACAGCTGTATTAAGAGCTCCATGGCATGTTTCAAGGTGGTATATGGTGCTTGCTCCATCTGTATTAAAATGATACTCATATTTTTATTAAATAGACAAATATCTGGATCCAAGAATGTTATGGTAAAATAATTTAATTATTTTAGCACAACTAAAATAATAATAATAAAAAAAAAGTTTTGCTATGTTAAAACAAAGAAGACGAAACCTTTTTTAATATTCGGCAAAAGTTTAATCGTAAGATTTTGAACTGACCAATTTCAAAATCTATTTGGAAACAAGTAGGATTGAACATTATCCATTTCTCAATGCCGCTTCTTTTATTATTTCAAACGTTCTCAAATATGTCGATGTACTTTTACTGGGCAATAATGCATAAGCCTAAAAAAATATATTTAAACATATATAATTGGTATTTTACTAAATTATAAAATTTATATTATAACTATTAGGGGTATCATCATTCCTATAATAAAGCAGTGTAAGGTATACAATTTGTGTAAACATTTTGGTGCTTAATTTAATGTGCTATCCATAAAAACTGTATTACCAGGTTAAAATCCTATGGTACCAAAAAAAACGATTTTCTTATTCGTACCATCACATCCTGTAGGTAATACTTGTTATTAGTAATAGTATTTATAATTAAATGGTATAAAAAATTTAGAATAAATACCTAAAAAAAAATCTTTTTCATCATTAGTTGATCACCAATCACCTTCAACATCTTATTCAGACAAATTTTTAGGTAACGTTGGCATTAATTTCATATGTTTCCTGTATGCCAAACTTTTTACACTGGTATAAATTGATTATGCATCCTTTACCTTACTTCGGCTTCTGTAGAATCGTAATAACATGAACAACATGATATATAATAAGTTTAATATAGTTACGTAGACTGATACGATGACTGATATAGCAACAGCCGACATCCGACGTGTAAACGATGGTATTTTGCAGCGTTAACGTAAACGACGTGGAAATACACACAGATATATGTCGCTGTTGACGGTTATGTCTACATCCGGTTGACACCGATGTCACACATCAGCATCGTATCCGAAAAATCTTAATGGCACAGCTGATATTATTTTCTCACCTAATCACCCTGCATAGTATCTACCCATAATATAACACTATCGGGCCGCGGTTGTCGACCGTGACTCTACACTTTTAGTGGATCACCGCTGTTTACTGTCTGACAGTCCCGTATACCGTCGCAGTCTGGACAATTTATATTGGTTGATCTCGGGATTGATGAACAGGTTATAAGTAAATCATTTTGACCTTATACGCAAGTGGAAATAATGGAAACGAACTGCAGCTTGTCTGATAGTCGTATGCAAATATTTAAAAGGTATATTTAACTATATATTAAAATATATAATATTGGGATAAATAGATGGACTCTATTTTTATAATGTATGTTAAAATACAACCTGTCTGACAATGCATGTAAAGTTTCAGAGTAAGAAAAATAAATCATTTACCACGAAAACATGCAAACAATTATTTTTCAAAAAAGTTGTTTTTACCGTACTTAGGTGGTGTTTAAATTTGGATTTTCGGCAATTTTCTGATATAGGAGGAAGGTCCGACGGTCTTTTGTACAGGTTTCAAGTTTTTAGAGTCATCGCGTGTACGCTTCCATCTTAAAAATACGTAAATTTAGATTTTTTGGGTGAAAAACGTCAATAAATGAACAGAAATCGTGGGGGACCGTAATAATATAAAAAAAAAAATCGACTATTTGATGTTTTTTGCGCGTAATCCGTTTTAGGAACTCGTCCGACGTTGCGTGTAAAGTTTCAGCATCGAAAAATAAATACTTCACCACGAAAACTTGCAAAACATTATTTTTCAAAAAAGTGGTTTTACCGTACTTAGGTGGATTAAATTTGGATTTTCGGTAATTTTCTGTATAGGAGGATGGTCCGATGGTCCCTTAAACAGGTTTTCACGTTTTTAGAGTCATGGCGTGTACGCTTCCGTCTTAAAAATACATACATTTCGATTTCAAAGTGAAAAACGTTAATAAATGAACACAGGCCGTGGCCTGCAGTAGTATAAAAAAAAAATCTCGTATATATTGTGTTTATTTGCGGGCAATCGGTTAAGGCAATCTTTCCGACGATACGTGTAAGGTTACAAAGTCGAAAATTAAATCTTTCACCACGAAAACTTGCAAAACATTATTTTTAAAAAAGTGGTTTTACCGTACTTAGGTGGTTTAAATTTGGATTTTCGGCAATTTTCTGATATAGGTGGAAGTTCCGACGGTCCCTTGTACAGGATTCCACGTTTTTAGAGTCATCGCGTTTATGTTTCTGTCTTAAAAATACGTAAATTTAGATTTTAATGCTAAAAACATCAATAAATGAACAAAAACCGTGGCCTGCCGTAGTATAAAAAAAAAATATCGACTATGGGTTTTTTTTTGCGTGTAAACCGTTTTAACGGACTCGTCCAACAATGCGTGTAATGTTTTAGTGTCGAAAAATAAATCCTTCACCACGAAATCTTGCAAAACAATATTTTTCAATAAAGTGGTTTTAGCGTACTTAGGTGATTTGAATTTGGATTTTCGGCAATTTTCTGTTATGGGAGGAAGGTCGGACGGGCCCTTAACCAGTTTTTCACGTTGTTAGAGTCATCGCGTGTACGCTTCCGTCTTAAAAATACTTAAACATCGATTTTAAGGTGAAAAACGGCAATAAATGAACTAAAACCGTGGCCTGCCGTAGTATAAAAAAAAATATCGACTATTGGGTGTTTTTTTGCGTGTAAACCGTTAAGCGGACTCGTCCAACAATGCGTGTAAAGTTTTAGTGTCGAAAAATAAATCCTTCACCACGAAAACTTGCAAAACATTATTTTTCAAAAAAGTGGTTTAGCGTACTTAGGTGGTTTTTTTATATAAACATATGGTCCCACTGTTCCTTGTATGACCGTAGTATAAACAAAACATCTAGATTACTTACCACTCTTCGAAGTTTGCGGTGATGATTCATGTACTAGGCAAATCTTTCATGGATACTGTTCGTCAAAAACCCGTTGAATATTAGGTTAATGTCAATGGCCGAGCTCTCTGCCGGTACGATCAATTGAACTGAATCTTTGACTGGATACCGCCGAACGTCCTCAAAATTCTTTACTATTAATTTGTTAGATCGACTTGTCGCTGGCAGTGAATTTCATTATCGTACAAATCTACAATATTTTATACAAAATTAAACGTTTTCTGTGTTTTTTAATTAATAAAATAAGTGTTCTGTTATATACTATCATTAGTATATACGTTTGTGTATGGATAAATA
Source organism: Rhopalosiphum maidis (assembly GCF_003676215.2). Taxonomy (NCBI): domain Eukaryota; kingdom Metazoa; phylum Arthropoda; class Insecta; order Hemiptera; family Aphididae; genus Rhopalosiphum; species Rhopalosiphum maidis. The sequence continues at coordinate 1,433,361 of NC_040877.1, read as the reverse complement.
TAATTTGTTTAATATTACTGATGACCGTATTAACATTATTATTGTAAAATAAAAATTAAGTTTATTTCTGAGAAATAAGTTTTATCAAAAACATTTATAAGTTTATTTGTCCGCAAAACCATTTTTACTTATTTTCATAATTTTATTATTATACGAATCGGGTATATAAGCGTAGATGTCTACAAATATGTTGTTTAGTTAAATACTTCACTCACGATATACATTATTAGTATTAATATTTAATACTTATATAATAGAATACAAGACATTAATAGTATAAAACTCTGCCCACTGGTGTCCCAAAGCAAAAACGAATGATATGTGATGTGTGGTTGATTTAAAAATAATATTATAATATGGTAAATTGATAGATCTCCGTAAATGTGAATTTTATATTACATTTGATGTTGTACAATTTATGCGTTTTTAAATGAAAAGATAAAACCAAAAAAATCAGTAATCACATAATCATCTACGTCATTCCATATTATTTTAATTAATTAAAAATCGTCGGTAATTTTTCGAAATTAAAATACTTCGCTAAATAAACAAACAACGACGTAAAAACATTGGCGTTGTCGTGATGTTACATTTACGTTGCCAATCAATCGATCGAAAATAGCTCACAAATGATATAATAATATTATATTATACTAGCATACCCGTCTCGGCTCCGCCCATGAAACTTATATAACTTATATAACTTGGTAATTAAATAACTAATTCCATACTTACATTTTAGTATAAGCGAAACATATGTATCAGAGAACTTATCCATCGAGTGGTTTTTGCTTACTAAACCTAAGATAATAAAATTGTTGAAATCGTAACATGGTACGGAAAGTATTTTAAGTCTCGGAACAATTATTAATATCTACTGGCTGATAAAAACACACACAGAAGAAAAAGGTCAGGTTACAGGTAGCTGGAACCCCGCACACCATCATAATAATACATATAGGTAAACAATTTATACGTTTTTTTAGTTAATAATAACTAATTATTTATTTACTTTATTGGACTAAAATTATGCCTAAAACCTTCTCTGTGATCCTCTTTAAAAAATTTAAAAAATAATGCACGACGATTGAATAGTTTCGGAGTTTATCCCGAACATACAACCAAACGCTATCGTTTTATATATTAAGTATAGATATTTATTATTCTACAGTCCTTGGGAATATCCGACGTACGAACGCGTATAATATATTAATAATTCATAGGCACAACTTTTTATATACATTTTAATTTAGAATTTTGATCAGTATTCACTAATTGCCCTGAAAAATACTTTCTTACTGCCAAAAAAACTTAATTTATGATGATTTAATTAAACAATTAAAGAATTTTTTCTAGCCATAAAAATAAAAATATATCATATTATTACTCTCGAATAATTGTATAAATTTGTTAATAGACAATGGGAGCAAGTGTTTTTTATTAGTATTTAGATTTTTGGACTTGTATTCACTATCAACATAGTTAAATTTGGTATATAAAGTGGGCAGATAAAAACTATTCCAGATCGGCCAACCGTAATTTTCGGAAGCATATTTTGACTAAAGTCCAATTTTTACAATGATAATAGTATAATCCTATAGTTTTGTATCAGTAAACGAAGAACTAATTCATCGTAAATTTATATTTATTTATTTTATTTATATTATATTACTTAATTAATTTTAGATCAAAACCATTTGGTGTTAAGTTATTAACTTCAATCTTCTATAACCATCACTATTTGCAATTTTTAATATTATTTTTTGATTAATAAAATATTTACAATGTAAAGCAGTTACTATAAATATCTATTTATGACTTTTTTTAACTTTGTTACTATGTCTACAGATCCAGTAAGAAGCTTTATAAGGAATGCGAAAACGATTGGAATGTCTTATACGTTATCGGTGTTATAATTTATATTACATATATCGGAAAAATAATATAAAATTTATTCTATACGTATAATATAGTATGTACTTTTAACCAATATCACTGTATTAAATCTAAATTAATAAACTGTATTTTTATTTTTAGAAGAACATTGGGGGAGTCCAACAATATTTTGTCATAAATACGCAAACCATGAAATAACATTAGGTAAGTATGAACAATCGTTATGCTGTCACAAATACACACATCACAATTCAATTGAATTTGTAAACTTGTTGTTTTCAGATTTGGAAAGTTTAGAAAATTAAGGATAAGGATTGAGTATTTTTTTTAAATAAAAAAGTAAACGTTTTTTTTTTACTTTACTTAGATATGTTTTTGGATGAATACAAAAACTATTTTCTTAATCAATTACAAGTAATTGGTTTCGTGTATAACTGTCATGCTATTTAATATTTATTGAATTTTGTTACTACAGCAACTAAATATACATCATTCTTGCCAGTGATCTAAACATTAATTTAAAATCTATTGATGGCAAAAAAATTATACGGTTTATAGTTTATACCCAAAAGCATATCTATGATTCCTCGATGTTCCTTACAAGATAAATATATTATCTAGTATTTAGTCTTTTTTATTTCCATAAAAATTGAGATGTATCTATCTGATTACTATGTCTTAAAGCACTTATAATAATAATAAATACCTATATCGTACAGAAATTGAGTACTTTTTTACAACATTGCTATACAATGAAAATTATTAATAAATAAATACAATAATATTACTAAAACGTTTAGCCCGTGTAGCACAACAATAATAATAATACGAGTATAATGCTTATTATTATGGTGATCTAATATAATACTACTATATCAATTATAATATAGATAATAAAATATTCTATTAACTGGTCAAATCATTATTGGCAGAATATATACTTATTAGAAGTCAGTTATCTCAAAAAAAGTCGGTATGTAGGTAGCATCCTGACAAGTAAGAGCTATTATATTAATATTCTCCAAAAAAAACGTACACAATAAGTCAACAACTATTAGAGTATAAACATTTACAGCAACACTTTGCAAATGACTTGTATATAATTTGTGATCAGCAAGTACATACGAATGCAAACCATATAAGTATAATGTAATAACGACATTTAAACATTTTTAAACTGACTTCGCGGGTACTGGTTTTGCCGCCTTATATTAACCAATATTTGATTTATCTCGGTGATGGTGGTCGTGGATCTGCATCCATACATTCATCGTTGTACGTCTCTGAACAACGCAACATTTTCTCTCTCTCTTTTTCACCGTCGGTAACATTTTTCTACACTACAGTCCATTTTTCATCGTACTTAAATTATGTCTTAACTATTTTTGTGAGATTGACTAGATTTTATAATAATTTTCGTAACTCCACCTTCGATACAGCAATAAGTGTGCATGACAAATTAGCATTGATTTAACTCGTTGTATAATTAATATAATTTCAGTTTTATTATGATTGGATTTTGTGTCTCAATAGATAAATATAAATAAAAGTGACGGAGCATTTTTTTTTTTTGAAAATTACTCTTATTATTTAATATATTATTTAATATTTATATGTAAATGTTATTTATTAGTTTGTTACCATATTGGTCTACGCTTGTTCGGAAACAGTGCAACACGATTCCAATAATTTTGGTTGTTCTAACTTTTGATTTAGCTGTTTCGGTATACAGCATAAACAAAATAAATCCTATACATTTTTGAAAAAATAATACATTTGTTTTTCTATCATTACTATGGGGTATTATTGTATTCAGTCAGTAACTACCGTCCAACGTATATATTATCAAATTCAAATAACATTGTGTTGTACTTATATTCTTTACGAATATAGAATTGCGTCGTTCTCAACCTCAATTTAAGATTTGTACATCACCCCTTCTACTAAAAAATTAAAATAATATGTAACCTGCAAATTATACTATTATCAAGATTGCAAGTTGTAAGTTCGTAATTCTCGGTCCCTTCATATTATAATGGATTTATCGAGTGTATAATTAGAACACTATATAATGATATACCATTAAAATTATAGACTTAATAAAATAGTCTATAGTATTTGGACCACTATTTTAAATGCATTCTTGCAGGGTCTATGCAAAATGAACTTGTGATGTAAATACACGTATACTTTTTATGCTTATTTTTTATTTTGGACTAATAAATTGTAATTTTATTAAAATATTATATTATCTTGTCATAGGAGAATCCAAAAATTACATTATAATTTATATTTACATTATGTAATGTATAATATTACAGCGCCACACGCACATTGACATGTTGTGCAACACCGATTAGATTTTGTTCAAATCATGCAGCCACTGGTCACGTCGATATATATATCTATATTACTACTTGGCTGAAAATTGTCACGGGCACGCTCAATTCTACGTGCATTTTGACATTAACGTACGGGCACGGCGAACAGCTGATGTATATAATTTTCGACGACGGGGAATGTACGTGTAAATTACTGCGGACAGGACTCTGTAGTCTGCAGATAGCCACCGCACAGGTCCTACTACTGTGTAACAATCGTCCTGTATCGGTAATACTGTCCGTATCCGGTCGCCGTCGATGTCACGCACCTCCACCGGCACCACCGTACCCGGAAAGAGCGGCTGAGTCGACACTGTTGACATTTTTATTCCAAGTAACTCAACCCGTACCATCATTGCCATCAATACGTCGTTGCTAACGTAGTCATCACTATTGGGTCCGAGTCGTGGTCAATTTGTTAATCAATAGCCGCTGTATGATCCGTCACGATGCGATAGCTACTGTGTAGCATCACGGCATACAAACGGCTTCAAGTGTACATCAACACCGTTCTTCTAATGTACTTATGTGTGACCAATAAAATAATAATCATAACGATTATTACGACTGCATATCACACACGTGCGTCGTTACATTCCAAACGTCAATAACGATTGTTAACCGCGTTAGGTAATCGTTAGTTTATCATATTGATTTCATTTTTGTTTTATATTTGTACTATATTATGGCGGTATCGAAACCGTACGTATATACACTACGAATAGTGGTTCTTAACCGGTGTTCCGTGGACTTGGAATAAGTGTTCCGTCAACATTTTAAAATCAGTCAGAAAAAATATTGGTATTTATAAATAATGGTATTATTAATTCACCTTTTTTTTGCAAATAAAAGTTTTCCTATGTTAGTATGTTACTAATAAGTAATAATATAAACAACATGATATACAATAAGTTTCATATAGTTTATTTTTTACTTTTTAATTTAAATACAGGTTATAATAATTAACATAGTTACACGACATATTTATTTTAACAATTAACATTATTATTATTATTATTATAAAATTTAATTATCATTTTTATTATATTTTAAATTTTTATGCGATCAATTTTCTTCAATATTCATTCAATAACTATTTTTTCGTTGTAGTTAATACGGATCAACGCAATGGGTAAACTGTCCTGGTGTATAATTTAAACAATTTGATTTGTTGGGGTCTATGACTCGCAACTCTATGAGATACTGAGAAACGACATATTTTTTTTAAATATAATAAATATTAGGATCATTTGTTTTCAAGTATAATTATTTAAGTTAAAAAAAATTATAATAGGATTTTTAATAAATTATTGGAACATGTGAATTAAAATTTTATCTAATGTACTACGTACATGGAATTTTTAAAACTAAATGGGTGAGTCATAAGTATTTAAAAAATTTTGAATGTATAAACTATATAGATTTTCAATTTTATTTAAAAGATAGTAGAATTGTTGATATGAGGACAGTGACAAGCTCAATTAAATATTATAATAATATTAATATATAATACAAAATAACAAAAAAACCACTTGATAACAATTTGTACATCACTAAAAGTAATTATTTACATAATTTAATAAAACGTCTGCCTATAAGTTTAATTTTAGGTTCTAGAATATGTTGTATCATATTTGGACATGATATATCTCAATCAAATAATTGCATCCAATTCGTTTTTGTTATCATAACATCTAACTCTTAAACTGTCAAACGCATAGTATTTTAAGTCTCGGAACAATTATTAATATCTACTGGCTGATAAAACACACACAGAAGAAAAAGGTCAGGTTACAGGTAGCTGGAAACCCGCACACCAACATAATAATCATATAGGTAAACAATTTACACGTTTTTTTTAGTTAATAAAACTCATTATTTATTTACTTTATTGGACTAAATTTATGCCTAAAACCTTCTCTGTGATGTCCTCTTTTAAAAATTTAAAAAATACTGCACGACGATTGAATAGTTTCGGAGTTTATCCCGAACGTACAACCAAATGCTATCGATTAATATATTAAATATAGATATTTATTAGGTACGAATATTATTATCTAGAGTATTTATTAGAATTTAATTTTATTTAAATTTTTACACGAATCATAACCAACATAAAATTATGATATTTCACATGGACAATGGCAATTAGTATTCTGCGTCTTATACATACTTAATAATACTAACAGTAGGGTTTTTCGTTATTATAAAATTAAAATTTTTTTTGTGAAAATAATTTTAGTTTCATACATTTACACCATTTTTTTTTTTATCAAAATGTATTACATTATTAAGAGCTTTAACGGCAAGTTTGATTTTTTTATTTATATCGATAATATATACCTTGATTTGTTATTAAAAAATGAATAAATTGAAAATCATATTTACACAATGAATTACTGTTTTATTTTTTATTTTTGAGTATATAAATCAATTATTAGAAATTAACGACTTTTAAAATCGTTGGAAAATTTTCAAAGCTTATTGCAAGAGATATTTAAAAGATAATGCAGCAAACTAGGTTCAACAATTAGTATTGAGAAACATCGAGAAGATTACTACTTGTAAGAAAACACCGGGAAAGCTGAGTAAAATAAGCAACCAGATAGTTAGTACCTAACTAAAGAGCGATACCACAATCTTAAAAATGTTATCAATGCTAAATAGTAAATATGGATTGGATGTTATATTAGTTGGTAATGAAGGTGGGTTTGCACCAAATATTCTTAACAGCAAAGAACGTTTGCGTTTAATTTAAACAGCTATTAAAAACGCTAGATATATGGGAAAAACTAAAATTGAAATGGACGTTACTGCTTCTGAGTTTTACGTGTAAAGCAATTTATTTTGTTTAAACTTTTATATAATAACTTTAATTATGTATAATATGATTTATTGTATAAATTTCAATAACTTAATTAATAATTGCAGTGATGAAAAGTACGATTTGGATTTCAATAATAAGTCAGATAGTAAATACAAAAGACAAATAATCTCAACTGAAGCTTTAACAAACTTTTACAAAGAAATCAATAAAGAATTTACAATAGTATTAATTATTGAAGATCCAATTTATAAAGAAGGAAGAATTGAGCATGGAATATTGTACTGCATCCACTGACATCCAAGTATATTTATCATTAATAACATTTTTTAATATTATATCGTTCTTAGTTTCTGCATAAATGTATTTGAATCTGAATTTAAATATTAAAAATAACTAATATGATATAACTTCATTTTTGTTTACTAAAAAAATTGGCTACGCCGCACCCAATTTCACGCGCAATCTTACGCATTTGAATAGTCAAACTCATGTGCTTTGTTATTCTGGCATCGCTCGCAATCGTATACCTAAAAGGCTAAAAGATAAAACGTGCGCAATCGTACTCCGCCGCTAAAACCGTAGTAGCGTGCATAAAGGATCGTCGGACATTATCATTATATCAATAAAATCACGAATTTCCAAAAATTTAACACTCAAGTCCACTAAAAACCACTTTTTTGAAATAAAACTCTAATTTATACAAGTTTTCGCGCTGAATGATTTGTTTTTAAACTCCGAAACTTTACTCGTGTCGTTAGATGAGTGATAGATACATTTTGCGCGCAAAAAAAACCGTTAATAAAACGAAAAACGATAAATTATTTCGAGTTATCGAGAGCAAAATGTTATTGCTTTTAAGTGTTAAGGAAGTTTCAAGGAATTTTTAACGTAGTTCGAGATAACGAAAAATATAGACGTTGGATATAATAAGAATCTACTGTATAATAATAATACATTTTGTGTATAACATTACTCGGCTTCTCCGGCAGATTGTACAGATAATTTTAATAAATTTAATAATTATACATAAAGCAACACAATAATGATGATATATATATATATATATAATGTCTAATCGAAGTATCTTAACATACTATCTGCAGCTGATTTAACGTTAGCTGAACGGATATTTCTAGTCGAAGGTCTTTTGAATAAGGATTTAAATCGTTCAATGTTTAATAAGTATTTTAAAAATAACTATCGTGTCACATGTAAACCATATTTTAGGAAATTACAATTTTATTGTGATTTGCATTATTGCAGACAGCAGCCACTAATAGGTAGTCATAATAATAATACGGTAAACGAACATGTTTTACTATCCATTGTTAGAGTTGTATACCGCGGACGCTTTGTACAGTATTAATAAACCGGAAAATATATTTTACAAGATAAGATGACACAGTAGAGCATTAAATTTGCACTCTGAAATAAGAGTATACTATGAACCAAAACTAAACTACAATAAGCTAAATCTTAAATTATTTAATATGGTAATGATTAAACCATTTTAAGAATAAATAAATCAAATATTCGTTGAAAGTGTTCGAAAGTAACTCGTACAGGTAAAGTTACTACAAACCCATATGGACCGGTGAGTTATAAGTTATAGTAAATAATATATTATTTTATAATATAACATAAGATATTAGAATATTAAATTATTAAATTAATATATGCATATATAAGCATTTGTGTAAAATGTAACATGTATATGCTACAGTCATTGAATATATATAATATTATATATATATTATATATATGTTTATATAAATGCATAGCCGCCCGACGATGAACCATTCGTTTTGGTGTTCCCATTGCTTTTCCACCATCGCCTATATTATACCGATCGTTTGTGCATAAGCCGCCTTTTTATCGGTGACACGTCAGTTTCGTTGTCAATACCGCCATGTAATATGCACTTTTTCCGGACGACGTCTTACGCCTAAATCACAAGTCATAACAGTGCTAAATCGGATCGGTTCACTCGTTTAGTCCGTGACACGAAGTCAGTGATGTAATTTTATGTTACTGCGATATTTTGATATATAATAAATATATACATATATCGTCGTCACTGCCACAGTTAGGATATATATATATATAATATACATGGATCTCGTTCAGTACCGTCATGCCACCGGAACTAGACGTCGTCACTGCAACACTCAAAGACATGTTGACAATTGGTTGTGAGTACCCGTAATCCCATATCGCACAATATTTGATTTATTTTTATTTTTTTACTTCATACCATTTGCGATTTCTATCGGCTTCTTTATCGGTCGCCCTAATATTCGGCTTCCTCGCCGGTTGTTCCATCGCTGCATACCAACTTCTGTACCATTTGTCGTTACCTATGTACGCGCAATGCAGTCTCGCTCTTACTACACCGTTGTTTATGACGTTTCGTGACCATCATAAGCAGTCGGTCGCATTTTTCCGTAACGATTATTTGTCGAGCTCTCGCCGTAAATCGGTAACAATAGCCATAACCGCTATTAGTGTCGTTGCTGCAGTATCGTCATCTACTTCGGTCCCACTCGAAGTCGGTTCACACGATTGAAAACGCGTCCGTAACCCGTCAACCCGTTACACGACGTGGTGCCGGAGAACGTGCGTTGGTGATTTATCGCCAAACTCCATAGTGCCTCCTCATTTTTGTACCCCCGACCCGCATGGCTACAGTCGTCCTATGCGACGTCTTCGACTGAGAACCACAATTTTACGTACGTCGTCGGTTCGTCAAATACTGTATCGTCGACAGCGACATATTGCGTCTGTGTAAGGTAAAGCGTAGCTTACGCCGTTATCGAAAAATACCATAATTTACACTTCGGATGATGCCGGCCGGTGCTATATATAAGTCACCACATACACTGATACTATAACTACTGCTGTTACTTACACTGACACGTATATTGTGTGCGTACGTCTCCGATTGCTGGTATAGCACAGGTTGTTGTTCTGTCGCCTCCCGCAAACGCAAAACGAATTTAGATACATATTATACTCGTCTATAAGTCTTCACCTTTACATACATGTAATGTGTCTACGGTCTCGTATTCATTAAACCATCATCCAGAGCCATTGTGATGTTTTTTGTATTAGCGATTACATAACAACCATCGAACTTGTTCAAATAGTCAATTCATTAAATCAGGTTGATTTAACCCAGTAACTAGTATCAAACTTATAGGTAAGAATATTGTTATCTAGAGTATTTATTAAACTTTAATTTGTATTTAAATTTTTACACCAATTATGACCATTATACAATTATGATATTTCACATGGACATGCAATTAGTATTCTGCGTCTTATACATACTAAATAGTACTAACAGTAGGGTTTTTCGTTATTATAAATTGTTAATTATTAAAAATTACTATAAATTGGCATGAGTCAGCCAGAAGAAGTTATTAAAACACCGGATATCGAGACCGAGTAGTTGGTCGACAGAGATAATGTAGTTTTCGTTATTCGATTGTTGTAATCTGTAATTCATTGTTAACAATTAGGAAATACAGTGAAAATTTCTATTAATCAAAGATTGTTTATCAAGAGTACAGTATTCGGTGTTGAAACAGTTTATAACACTAATCGATTAATTGAAATAATTAAACAGCATTCTACTCGTAAATTATAGGTATGTGTATAATGAATATTGTTAATTGAGATTTATTTTAAAGATAAACACCTATTTTATCAACAAAAATTATGTTTTTATTATTTTATTAACATCTTCTTATAAGTTTTTTACAGTTTTGAATAAAAACATTATTATTATCATTTTATTTCATACTCCAAACTTCTGGAGCAGAATATTTTCTAAAATAAAAATTGAAAAAAAAATAATAGTTGTATTCCTGTTTTTATACTTAATATTTTTTTCCAAAATATATAATCACCTAAAATTCTATTTACAAACACTGAAAAAATCAAAATATACGTACTTATATACGAACGACCTTGTATGTATATAACTAAATAGTAGATAAATACATTATTATATATATATTTAATAGATTAATAACTTCTTATCCGCAAAGGTATTGAATTAATATATTATACTTACCATTATGACTATAAGTTAAGCTTATAGTTTATACGCGGTTATTCTTATCAAGTTATCTTATTTTTAAACCGTTACAGAATTTGTTTGATAAATCTAACTCAAACGGTATCAAACATTACGTCTTGCCAAAGACTGTAGTCAACGTACGAATTATCCCGTCAGGTAAAATAAATATCTATAAACCGTAATAATTATTTAAACAATTGTTATATACTATATTTATGTGTGCTATTTAAATCAGTTGTTGTGTTCCTACGATTCGATATTATCACGATCAAATTAGAAGACAATATTTACAATGCGAACTTAACAAAACCGTAACATTTACATAAATTAGTTTTAAAAAAGAAAAAACCACAATTCTAGTTAACTTATAATAATTCATAGCATTATATAGTAACGTATATTTTTTTTATTATAATTGCAATAATGTAGTTCGTATAAAACTATAAACGTATATGAAATAAATAGTAAATACCTATTAATAAAATTCTTGATAAACGTGTTTTGACTTGTGAGTACGTTACTTATAATTTTATTATAACAATCTCAATTATAAATGTTGAGAATGATGTCAAGAATAAAGTCAAGAGTCGAAATTCAAGAGATCTGTATGTTGTTACGTGTATTATATGTGTGTAATGTGTAATAAACTCAATAATTTAGGCCTTATATCTAAATAAATATCTGCATAGAAAAATACAGCAATAACCATGTTTCCTACCTTTTAATAATAGGTTTAAAAAAAATTTTCCTTTTTAAAATTAAATACGTAGGAAAAGAATGAGAGAACATAAAGTATATAACTATAATAAATATAATTTATAAGCAATAACTTATTACTAATAATCAATAGCAATGACTTTATAACTAGTAACAACTCTAATGTCTAATAATTTGTTGTGAATTAAAATTGCCAAGGTGGGGAGATAACCCCATGATAACTAGATAACCTAACCTAATATGTATATTAGGTTAAGAAATACAAAATCGTCGGTGATTTTTCGAAATTAAAATATTGTGCTAAATAAACAAACAACAACGATATCAAAACATTCGCATTGTCATGATGTTATATTTTCGTTGCTATTCAATCGATCGGGAATAGCTCACAGATGATATAAAATAATGATATTAATAATAAAATAATATTGTATAGTCCTTGGAAATAACCGACGTACGAACGCGAATAATATATTAAACTCACTGACATTACATAACTACCTAAGTTTAAGTTTTTTAAGTTAATTTAGGTATTATTAAAGTTATTTAAAATATTTACATGTTCAATTACAAAATAAAACACCTAAAAGTACAGTACAAAAATTATTATCGTCGTTTTAAAACATTATTTCTATATACTGGCCGATTAGATTGATAAACGTAGGTACTTGCTGGCTAACAATACAAACAACTCAATAACCGTCGGAATATTCAAAATTCTCGGCGACGAGGTTCATTTGCATTTCAATAGTCCTAGACGTTTTACATCATTTGTTTCTCTCCATAAAGTCACATATTAATATTATACACGAAATGGCTCTTTACACAGTACTCTGTTTTATAAAATTCGACTTAATTAATGACGGCTTTGGAATAATCCCCGAAGACGATGTATCTATTAAATTGGTACGTGTTATAAATATTATTCAAAAAATGATGCTACTACGCTTGGAGAACAACAGAGGTAGATTTGACACACACACGTCGTCAGAAGATATTATTGTAGAAGTCTTACTAATTGGCATGAGTCAGCCAGAAGAGGTCGTTATTACTACACCAGAGATTGACACAGTGGAATTGGTCAACAAAGAAATTTTTCAACTGCCACTGGTTCAAGACGTCGTAGTAAGTGATGACGTGGACCGCCCTGTGGTGATAGAGTAGTTGTGTGAGGAGGTGCTTGTTCTGGCGAGTACCCGTAGAAGGCGTTTCGCGTCTACGTGGGAGCGGGTCAAACGCTCCGCGTACGCTTGTGTTGCTGCGTGCGATGAGACGACGACCGCTGACATCACCCCTCTTCTCACCACTGAAGACATTAGCGGGACGACGGTAACGAAATCAGGTAAGGGGGAGGGGGAATACGAGACAGAGCACATAAAAAAATAAAACATGAAACACATAAAACGTACAACTGTATGTTGCCCGAGCACGTTTTCTGACCACTCGTTGACAGTCGGGTGTCGCGTGTTCAGTTGTTGATGCGGTCGATCACTACGACGGTTTGGCGAGCACTCGGTAGCTTTCTGTTCGTGTGCGGAACGATGGTGGACGTTGACGACAACGGACGGCTAGCGGAATCGACATAAGCAAAACGCCGCTACGGAGCGATGCTCCGTATTAGCCCATATGGCAAATTTTTTTCTGAAAATTATTTTTTGTTTCATTCGTTAACACTTTTATTATAATCAAAATTTATAATGTTATTATGTTAATGACATTTAAAATCTCAATTATATTTTCGAAGCTTACTTTAAAAAAAATGGCTGTGAAATAGTTCAATAGTTAGTAGTTCGAATTATTGAAGAGAATACTACATCTAAGAATGCACCCGAAAACAATTTTGTAACTAATGAGAAAAATATGCAACCAGATATGAATATAAACAAGTGTAGCACTGTAGCAGCAGTTCAATGGGAATGATGGAGAGAAATTTGCTCCGCTGTACGCTTGTGTTGCTGCGTGTGTTAGAAATGCAAAATGCCGGATTTTCAAGCGCAAAGTTGGAGTAAGTTAACATTGTCCGGGTATGCAGTGCCCAATTCGGTTTGAGCACTGTAGGTTAAGTACTGAATATATTAAAAATATGTAAAAAATCTTACAGTGTACTTTAATAATATTAAAAAAATCTAAAATAGACGCTTTATAGAATATTTTCACGACAGTTTAATTAAAACTATTATGATTATTATATTCTACAAACATTATGTACTATTATAACACACGAAATTGCCGTTTTCCAGACTAGGCACACGCTCCCCATATTGGACAGGGACGACGAGTGGTGGCGGCGATGGGCTCGAGAGTTCACTGTCGCATCGTTTACTGACGAGTGACAACTATGTCGATCGAGGACAGACGGCGGTGATCACGTGGATGGATGACATATATACAATGTGAGCTTCAACGGAAACTGTCGCAAATATTCACGAACAAACTCATTTCGAGCTCAACGAGTTCGAGCACTGCGACAACTGCAGCCACGACCATTTACCAATTGCCCACATTTATCTCCATTGTATCTCCTTAGTGACACCTCTAGATGCATATCTAATATAGTATAGTATAGACTGTAGTCACACTGCAGAGTGGTGCCCCCTATCACTTGCCAACCTTTTTAATATTTAATATTATTTATTTAAATATATTTTTAATTGAAGTTAAACATTTTTGAATTAGTGAAAAACAAATATATTTATTTAAATGTTTATTAATCAGTATTAAATATTTCGATTATAATTAAAAATATATATATTTATTCAATGATGTACACATATTTTATTTTAAATATTTGAATTGCAATCGATTTTAAATATTTGTACAATCGTATTGATTGATTACTTTTGTGTGGGTAATTAGCCAGCAAAATATTATTTTATTTCTATATTTATATTTATGTTTTAAATTATAAATTATAATATAAAACATGAATAAATATATTTTACAATTATATCTATAGCCAACAAACAAAAAATAAATAATACTGACTATTAAAGCACTATAAGTATTAAATAGGTATATAGCCAGAGGCAAAGTAACGGTATTGAGAAATGAAGTCTAACAAATTTTTACTCTCTTAAAAATACATAAAATTAGTTTTTTTTCAAACCGCCAACAGGTGTCCATGGTAATGAATAATTAATAAATAATTGATATTGTTTAGTAACTATCTATAGCCAATAACACTTGTATTTAAACCTAAAATAATCAAATAAATATTAATATAATATTAAGTAATAGTATGTACTCGTTAAAATAATTATGTACACGACATATTTATTTTAACAATTAATATTATTATTATAAAATTTTATTATCATTTTTAAATTTTTAAACTACCAATTTTCTTCAATATTCATTCAATAACTACTTTGTATAATATATATATATTACGTATATATGATGACTGATATAGCATCGGCCGTCATCCAAAGTGTAAAACATTACCGTCTTGGCAGCGTTAACGTAAACAGCGTGGAATTACAGTGCCGCTATTGACGAATCGAGAACGAGCGACGTACGTAAAATTGTGGTACTCAGGTGTAACCTCCGCACACGGTGACTGCAGCGATGCAGGATCGGGAGTACGAAAAGGAAGAGGTACTACAGAGTTTGGCGACAGATCACCAGCGTACGTTCTCCGGTACCCAGTCGTGTGACGAGTTTAATAAGGTGTCGCACATTCGTATATAGACGCGTTAGACCCACTCTGCATGGCGGACAGCCAAACGACACAGGTCTTTTACAATCACGGGGCCCGTCGGCGAAAGCGACACGGTGGCCAGCGGTACCGAAGTGGACAGCGATGCTGTCTCGATGACACCAACACAGCAGTTATGACAATCGTTACTGATTTACGACAGCTCAAGCGGTAGTGAAGTTGGCGTGCGGCGATGGAACATCCGGCGAAAAAGACAACAATGATAAAAATATTTAAAACGTACTGAAGCGTTTAACACCGAGTTGGTTGTCGCGAAGTGGTGCCACACTCGGATGCACGCCAATATAAAAACGGCGACGTGGTGTACGACATTTAAGCGTCGCAACGCGAGCGGAGGTTGACGAACGGCCTCATGCAATCGGAGACGCATAAAAATAATACAACGACCGATAAAGAAGCTACTTAAGGATAAAAAGGTATTTTGTGATCGTACAAAAATACCATATCGGTGTAGGACGTAAGAAACATTTCACCAAGATATATTGCAAAAAAAAAAAAAAAATATAAATAAATCAAATATAATGTGATATGGGATTATGGAAACTCATAACCAAAGGTCAGCAGGCTTTTGAGTGCTGCAGTGTCGGTACTCAACGATATCAATATAAATATATATATCCATATATATATATATATATATATATCTATATCTGTGGCTGTGACATCATCGGCTTGTAATTTGATTGGAATTGCCATTGACCACCGGCCTGTGAACAATTTTCGCCGCCGTCGTAACGTGCCACTATCACTGTAGTATTTGGTACTCTAGTCGGGTGGCGTCTGTAACCGCGGCGCTTTTACAGCTAACCACCATGCCACCAATTCTTTGTGTGGACGAATAAAGTACGTAGTTGACCTATACCGACATAATATCCTCATTATTGCAGTGGCGTTATTTGTACCGTGCTGGGTATACATTTACTTATTTAAAATCCATTATTGTAGTAATTAGGCCCACTTCGTAAATTGATTGGCCTGAAAAATTGATAGTAATTTGCGCTTAAAGTGACCTGATTTATACGCCATGCGTAATAAAAAAAAATTAAATGACGCCACTGACTTATTGCAGCATTTTCTCAATGTCGCAGTCGTCCTTTCCGACGATAACACACGAGATCGATGCACAGACGACCACCAGTATATATTTGATGGTAATGCAAATATTGAAAATTACATACAAAGATGAATAGTGAATTGTTGGGCGGCTACGCAATTTACGCACCAAAACGATATATGATTTTAAGCTTACCAATAAACTCGTATCTCAATCAACACTAACTAATTTTTGTTATGTTTATGATAGATTTATTTTTTCAATATTTATATAACGGAATACTACACCGAGTGACAAGTTAAAGTGCCGATAGTATGTTAAAACACTTCGATTAGACATTGTAATATTATACTATTAACATTAGTGTGTTGCTCTACGCATAAATGTAGTGAAATTGTGTGTATAATGCATCGGTCCAGCCGAGTAATGCGATACACATAATGTATATTATTATTATATTTATATTATTTGATTGAATAATAATATAATATTTAATATTATTATATGAATAATGATTCATTGTAGTTTTAAATATCGGCATTATTCGTAATAAATAGTTACTATCAATGATTTGAAAATACAGAAAGTCAACCACTGCACCGGTTCCGAGCAGGATAATAATCACACCCCGTCGGTTGGATCCATTTACCGCCGATGTGACACATCAGCATCGTATCCGAAAACTCTCGATCGGCTGATATTATTTTCTTACCAAATCACCCTGCACAGTCTTTGCCATTAATATAACACTATCGAGGCCACGGTTGTCGACTGTGGTTCTACACTTTTATAGTCGCTTACCGCTGTTTACAGTCTGACTCGCCAGTCCCGCTTACTGTCGCAGTCGTGATATTTTATAATTGGTTGCTTTTGGCTATTAGGGATATAACAGATATAATTTGAATACGACGATAAATCTACATTTAAAATTACTGTTTTGATAATTGAAATATTATATTACATAGTACACGTATCTTTAGTACTCTAGTAATTAGTATTATTTTTAGACGCAATTGATAAACTCCCGATGAGATAACAAACACTTAGCTGTGAAATGGTAATGTTGAATAGCGATTGATGGACTGGTTCTAAGTAAATCGTTGTAACCTTATACGCAAGTGGAAATAATGGAAACGACCTGCAGCTTGTTTGATTGTCGTATGCCAACGTTTAGGAGGTAAATTTAACTATATATTAAATTATATTGGGATAAATAGCTGGACTCGTCTCTTTAGAAAACGTTACATCTATTTTTCATTTTTAATGTATGCTAAAATGTTAAACATTGTTATTATTTTGCTAATCCTGTATTCGTGTGTAATATTAATAGTTTTTACTTTTGCCTGCTTAATATTCTGAAAAGATTGAATATCAATTATCTATGAATATTATTTTTTAAATAATTACAGTATCTATTTAATAATATATTTAATTGAACTAAATTAAAATTGTAGACTTATGAACTTTTATTTAGTGATATAGAGAAAATATAAATAAAATTATTAAGTTTTATAACTTAATAAAAAAAAAAAATAAATAATAATTAATTTTTTTTTACTTTTATGCTTATGCGCATATTATAATATTGAGTGACTGGACATAACTCTTTTTAAAAAAACCTGTCTGGAATAGATTAATAATAATATTGTACGTCTGCAGGTATATAAAGTTATTAATAATTATGAACATTTACAATGAATTCATTATTTTATGATTAAAATTTAGCATATTAATAAAATATAAAAACGCTTTAAGGGTCTTAGATTTTTATATAAGAAAAGATTTTTAAATTTAAAATTGAAATTATATCCTATATCCAAGCTATAATATTATTATATTAGTATTGTCGTGAACAATAAGTACGGTGTAATATTAATTTTGCACGTGATTTGTTTATACTATTCTACTGTTTTACATGGTTTTATAAAGTAAATAATTAGATTAGAATATGAGGTAAGTTTCAAACTTAAAACGGATTAAGTGTAAGATTAGGCATAACATGAAATTATTTGAACATAAAAGTAAAATAAAAACGTGCATACAAACATAATACCGGCACCTACTAAAGCATTTTTTTTAAATGGATTTATCCATAACATTTATGTGTTTTTTAATATCTACCAAAAGATAGACTTTATATTATCATTATTATTATGATTATTAAAATAAATATTTAAAATGTATGCTTCAAGGCATAATAAACAAATGATATACATACACAAGATGGATGAAAATACAACAATGATATAATATGTACACGGGGAGTGAACCTATCCAGTAATTAAATCAAACGTTAATGGTTTTTACAAAAAGTTTAATAAATAAATTTTATTAGATATTATTTAAAGTATTATTAAAAATTCAACAATTAAACTATGAAACGATAAATTATTAATGATTAATTCCCTTACATTCAACATATTATGTATTGCAACGTTAAGCAGTGATTGATCTATATTTAATTTAATATATAATAGTCCATCAATGAATTTATAAATAAAACTCCTATGATTTTGAAGTGTTTATATTAGCTTATTAATTTTAAATAATGAACTATATTAAAATTCGTTATATATTAACGAAAAGATTAAAGTGATCATTTCTAAACTGCTATGTACAACATCGCACAATTATTATAATGGAATAAATATGAATATTATATAAGTATTATTTCAAGCCTCATCACAAAGTTATCACTTTTATAACGCCATTTGTGATGTTTCAAATTAAATTCAATAAGCAATTCTTATAATGTTTTCCGTTGTACTTTTCTTCAAATCATCCAGCCATCTTCACGGACCACGGTTAACTCGTTTCATGTTAACCAAAATAAAGATAAATATAATAATAAACATTTATTTCGTTTCTTTAATTAATTATTGTTGACTAAACGTTATTTATAGAAAAGATATTTTATTTTTACGAATAATGTATAAGCCACTATGTTGGTATACCGTATGAATTTCTACAACTTTGACAAAGATATGTGAAAATTAAAATCAAATTATGGTTTTAATAAATAAAACAGGATTAATATTTCAACTATTTTTATACTTTCAAAATATTTTATACTTATTAGAAACATACAAATCCAACAAACTCGTCGTACCTACAAATTATAAATGGGTATAAAGAGAATAGCCACTCCAAACGTCAAAGATGACATTGTTACGTTTTATTAAATAATAAGACATATGTTAAAAACAGTAAAGTTTTATAATGAATTTAAAATTGTACACACAGTCGGGTCGTGCAGAGGTTTATCCTGTTATGTTCGACGATTTTGTGGTCATAATCTTATTACCGTAGGTTATGTATTTATTCGTATAGGTACATATAAAATGCAGATAGAATGCTATCCATCACAATTATATTCTTACATAATTATTATAGGAATCGGGTATACACGCGTAGACGTTTAATATCACATAAGCATCTACGTCATTACATTTTAGGTTAAGAAATTAAAAATCATCAGTAATTTTTCGAAATTTATATATTTTGCTAAATACACTTTTAATTAAATCTGCTTCGTGTTTTTTTAGTAAATATTCTAGTGAAAACAAGGTTTAATTTATTTGCAAAGTAATACTACACAGATATAGTACAGTAATAGATACACAATGTAATATGCAAATATTGTAACACAAAAACAGTCATCATTCTTCTTATAATCTATAATTAATAATTAGTGAATTGTTTTAATGCAATTGCATGTATTCTAAGTTAGTGTGATCCATTGAAATCGCGTGCACTTACGTACGAAAACTGCTCATTTAAATATTACGGCATAAGAAAATTCACAGGCCCTATTAAACATACTGACTATTTATTTAGTTTTACTTAATAAAAATATTTCTGACCTTATTTAAGTCAATGCAATTGATTATGTGGGTGAAGTGGCTCAGATGTCAGCAATGCTGACGATGGTACATTATCGTGCTACCTTAAGAATAACGAATGCGTTAAATCGGTAGTGGATATTTTATTACGATTTGGAAACTCTAGATAGCTTACCTCGGGATTATTCTGATAAAGTTCCGAACGATGAGTTTATTTTCGCAGCGAACGATGCAGACTAAGTACGGTGCAGTAGTATATAATGCTACTAGACAGTACTAACTTGGCTATTAATTTATTATTATAGTTTATATATTTATTGAATTTATATATAATTTATTGATGTTCTACAGTTAATAAAATATCTTATAACTAATGTTAGTCAATGGCATAGCACAATCACAACCCGAACGGCTAGATTACATAAATATAAAATATAAATATATGCCGTACCACGCAGGTGACGAAACAGAATAAAAATAATAAAAACAAATGACAAACATTTATGTACGACCTGATAATAACTGATGGCACTGATGGCAGGCGTTGGTGATGACGGTTGCTGTTGTTTCCGTTGTCCCGGCACATCGCTGGGTCAACGACCGCGTATACGTACGGGAGTTTTATACAGCAAAAACCTTGTATCGCGGAAACAAGATTAAAACAGTTGAATGCGTTTGATTGGATTCCGACGTTAAATTGTATAATAGAACGAAAACAACAATCGATCGTGTTCGCGCTTCGTTGTACAAACGAAAAAGATTTGGTCGCGAACGGCTTTGGTTGCACTGCGAGAATTCGGACGGGCGATGGCACGAAGCGAAAAAGGCTTTTTGCTTGACGCAAAAGCCCGAAAACAATAGATCGTAGACACGGGACTTGTGCGGCACGACGATGAGCGTGAGGCTCGGATGCGCGTAAATCAAAAGCGGAATACGGCGATGACGCAACGGTTTTACGACGACGAACCAAGAAAAGGGACTGCTACGCTAGACGGACGGTAAAAGATAAGAGACGGTGCGGCGGCGGCGGCGATGGGCATCAGCGGTCATCGGCTAGCCCCCTCCCCCGGTCCCTCCGGAAGGACAAAGTTTACATGGAGTGTAGTCTGCTGTCCATCAACAGGGTTGCAAACGTTACGACGTAGGACTTGTCGCCGCACCAAATTAAAATATTAAAAGTGTATCCAATATCCAACAGTCATTAATAATAATACCTAAGTATATTTATTTAAAATATATATCGTATAGATTTTCGTAACCCAATGCATTCGGGGTTAGTCACTTTTATTTAAAATAGGAAAATAAATATGTTAAACATAAATAATTTTATTCAAACCTTTTCATTTGACTTCTAATATCCCCAGAGATCACGTATTTCACTGCTTTTATTTAACTTGTTCATAAATGATATATAAATTTTCCAATTCGCGAGGTATGTCATTATATTATTAAAATTTCCAATAATATTACTAAAAAAAAAGATAAGTATTAATAAGTTAGGGCCACACATTTTCGTTTCGTTCTATAATAGTATTTTTATCATACAAATGATATATATATATTTTTTTATATATTTTTATTTCGAATGGACCAGTTTGAGTGATTTGTGTACCGTCTCTACTAGTCAGCTGGCAGAATACATCTTTAACATCAATGTTGACGACACAGACTCTAGCTTTACAGGGGTGTGTATATTATATTGTATAGCTATACAAATTGTTCACTATTTTATGATGTTATACCTTTTTTTATATTTTAAATTTGATTAGACGAGATATTGTATGATACGCCTATCGCTAATTACAATATTATAGTATTAAAGTACCTGCTATACAACAATTTATTTACAGACGCGATTAAACATATAGTTAGTACATTGTGATATATCACAGATATAATCTAGTTAATTTAAAAAGAAGTGTAAATTAATCGAGACTGGCCAACTATATGTTCCCAAGGAAAACTGTGACAGCTAATAAATAATATGTAAAGAAAATTAAAAATGATAAAAAAATATTCATACACATAATTGTATTAATATGTTATAATAAGTATTACAAAAACAGAAAACAGCCCAACTTTGAAAAGCTATATTTCGCTAACGAATTAACGAAAAACAATATCTTTTATATTGATTGAAGTTGAATACAATGTATTTATAAACCTTTGGTATTATAAAGGCTTAATACCAATTTAGTTCAATGCCATATGCAAGTGCCATTGTACACTTACATTTCGGGGAGAGGGATTCTTAATCCATATGAAAATTTTACAAATCACTGCCCATCCATCCTATTCTACCGCTGCTACACTCTTTAGTACCTATATCTAATTTACGGTTGCATATTTTTCTTGTAGACTATATTAGAAGTCGTTAATTTTTAATAATACAATTATTAAGTCAGAAATAAAAAAATAAAACAGTAATTCATTGTGTAAGTATGGTTTTCAATTGATTCTTATTTTAATAATAAATCAAAGTGTTTAATATAATTACAGTAATATCTCTCGTTATCCGCGTTTTATTTATCCGCGGTTGGGTCCACGATAACATATTATTGCGTATGACCTAACCTTGCGATTGCGATAACGTTTCAGCGTTATTAAATGAACACTGCAGAAATTTATTTTTGACAATTCTAGATAATTGTTATATCGCTATAGGTATAACACATATACATTATACGTACTTACTACTTACTACTCACTGTCACACAAGGATGAAAAAATTATAATATCGCTGAATGTCTTGTGAACATCAAAGAATCACTTGACGAAATTCAACCCACCACTGTAAATGCTTTAGTTGTATAAAGTAAACAATTATTAATTGATTAAAAATTAAAAAAAAATAAATCTAACCTACTTTTTTACGTTGATTTATGGTCTCGTTATCCGTGGTTTTGTTAAACACGCAGGTTTGCTGTAACGTAACCTCCAAGGATAACGAAAGATTACTGTAATAAAAATAAAAAAAATAAATCAATTATCTTCAAACCTATTTAGGTTGCCTAAAAGGTTAACAACATTATATTTTGATTATAAAAAACGGTGTAAATTTAGAATACAAATAATTATTTTCAGAAAAAAAATTTTCCATTTGGGCTAACATCAGGTATAATACATTTTGATAAAAAAAACATTGTACAAAATGGTATAAACAATTTTGATAAGAAGCAAAGTTTAATGAATGAGATAAAAAATAAAAACGAAAGAAATCTTGCCATATGGGCTAACATGAGTAGGTAAAATACGTTTTTATAAATAAAACAATGTAAATAAATGAAAAACAAACGATATTTTAAACAACAATAATAAGAAGAAAACAATGATAGTAAAAAAGGAAAGTAAAAACAAAAAACATCGGTAGAACCACACGAAACTAGGCGAGGAAGGAGGATACGAGATGACGATTTGGTGCGAAAAAGCAATGCCTCCTCAACGTTTTCCGTTCACCTCGCAATACAACGACCACTAGACATCAAGGCGAGGCCTAACAGCATTCCTCCGTAACGACATTTTCCTTAAGTCGGTTACGCTAGCCGTCCGTCGTCGTCAACGTCCACCATCGTTCCGCAAACGAACAGAAAGCTGCCGAGCGCTCGCCAAACCGTCGTAGTGATCGACCACATCGACACCCGACTGTCAACGAGTGGTCGGAAAACGAACACAGGCAACATACCACCGCGCACCGTCCATGCTCCGTCTCGTATTCCACCAACCAACTTATCTAATTTCGTTACCGTCGTTCTGCCGATTTCTTCGGTGGTTATGGAGGGGCGTTGTATGCGTGCAGAAATTCGGAATCGAAAAATAAATCCTTCACCACGAAAACATGCGAACCATTATTTTTCATAAAAGTGGTTTTTACCGTACTTAGGTGGTTTAAATTGGGATTTTCGGCAATTTTCTGATATAGGAGGAAGGTCCGACGGTCCCTTGTACAGGTTTCCACGTTTTTAGAGTCATCGCGTGTACTCTTCGGTCTGAAAAATACGTAAATTTAGATTTTTAGGTGAAAATCGTCAAAAAATGAACAGGGGCCGTGGGCGGCCATAGTATATAAAAAAAATATCGACTATTTTGTGTTTTTTTGCTCGTAAACCGTCGTAGAAACCCGTCCGACGATGCGTGTAATGTTTCAGAGTCGAAAAATAAATCCTTCACCATGAAAACTTGTGAACCATTATTTTTCAAAACAGTGGTTTTTACCGTACTTAGGTGGTTTAAATTGGGATTTTCGGTAATTTTCTGATATAGGAGGAAGGTCCGATGGGCCCTTGTGCAGGTTTCCACGTTTTCAGAGTCACCGCGTGTGTGTTTCCGTCTTAAAAATACGTAAATTTAGATTTTTATGTGAAAAACGTCAAAAAATGAACAGTGGCCGTGGGCGGCCGTAGTATATAAAAAAAATATCGACTATTTAGTGTTTTTTTGCAAGTAAACCGTCGTAGGAACCCGTCCGACGATGCGTGTAATGTTTCAGAGTCGAAAAATAAATCCTTCACCACGAAAACTCGTGAACCATTATTTTTCAAAAAAGTGGTTTATACCGTACTTAGGTGGTTTAAATTGGGATTTTCGGTAATTTTCTGATATAGGAGGAAGGTCCGATGGGCCCTTGTGCAGGTTTTCACGTTTTTAGAGTCATCGCGTGTACTCTTCGGTCTGAAAAATACGTAAATTTAGATTTTTAGGTGAAAAACGTCAAAAAACGAACAGGGGCCGTGGGCGGCCGTAGTATATAAAAAAAATATCGACTATTTTGTGTTTTTTTGCGCGTAAACTGTCTTAGGAACCCGTCCGACGATGCGTGTAATGTTTCAGAATCGAAAAATAAATCCTTCACCACGAAAACTTGCAAACCAATATTTTTCAAAAAAATGGTTTTTACCGTACTTAGGTGGTTTAAATTGGGATTTTCGGTAATTTACTGATATAGGAGGAAGGTCCGACGGTCCCTTGTACAGGTTTCCACGTTTCTAGAGTCATCGCGTGTACCCTTCGGTCTTAAAAATACGTAAGTTTAGATTTTTAGTTGAAAAACGTCAAAAAATGAACAGGGGCCGTGGGCGGTCGTATTATATAAAAAAAAAATCGACTATTTGGTGTTTTTTTGCGCGTAAACCGTCTTAGTAACCCGTCCGACGATGTTTGTAATGTTTCAGAATCGAAAAATAAATCCTTCACCACGAAAACTTGCAAACGAATATTTTTCAAAAAAATGGTTTTTACCGTACTTAGGTGGTTTAAATTTGGAATTTCGGCAATTTTCTGATATAGGAAGAAGGTCCGACGGTCCCTCGTACAGGTTTCCACGTTTTTAGAGTCATCGCGTGTACCCTTCGGTCTGAAAAATACGTAAGTTTAGATTTTTAGGTGAAAAACGTCAAAAAATGAACAGGGGCCGTGAGCGGCCATAGTATATAAAAAATATATTTACTATTTGGTGTTTTTTTGCGCGTAAACCGTTTTAGGAAACCGTCCGACGATGCGTGTAATGTTTCAGAATCGAAAAATAAATCCTTCACCACGAAAACTTGCAAACCAATATTTTTCAAAAAAATGGTTTTTACCGTACTTAGGTGATATAAATTTGGATTTTCGGAAATTTTCTGATATAGGAGGAAGGTCCGACGGTCCCTTGTACAGTTTTTCACGTTTTTAGAGTCATCGCGTGTACCCCTCGGTCTTAAAAATACGTAAGTTTAGATTTTTAGGTGAAAAACGTCAAAAAATGAACAGGGGCCGTGGGCGGCCGTAGTATATAAAAAAAATATCGACTATTTAGTGTTTTTTTGCAAGTAAACCGTCTTATTAACCCTTCCGACGATGCGTGTAATGTTTCAGAGCCGAAAAGTAAAATCTTCACCACGAAAACTTGCAAACCATTTTTTTTCAAAAAAATGGTTTTTACCGTACTTAGGTGGTTTAAATTTGGAATTTCGGCAATTTTCTGATATAGGAAGAAGGTCCGACGGTCCCTCGTACAGGTTTCCAAGTTTTTAGAGTCACCGCGTGTGTGTTTCTGTCTTAAAAATACGTAAATTTAGATTTTTAGGTGAAAAACGTCAAAAAATGAACAGGGGCCGTGGGCGGTCGTATTATATAAAAAAAAAATCGACTATTTGGTGTTTTTTTGCGCGTAAACCGTCTTAGTAACCCGTCCGACGATGTTTGTAATGTTTCAGAATCGAAAAATAAATCCTTCACCACGAAAACTTGCAAACGAATATTTTTCAAAAAAATGGTTTTTACCGTACTTAGGTGGTTTAAATTTGGAATTTCGGCAATTTTCTGATATAGGAAGAAGGTCCGACGGTCCCTCGTACAGGTTTCCACGTTTTTAGAGTCATCGCGTGTACCCTTCGGTCTGAAAAATACGTAAGTTTAGATTTTTAGGTGAAAAACGTCAAAAAATGAACAGGGGCCGTGGGCGGCCGTAGTATATAAAAAAAATATCGACTATTTAGTGTTTTTTTGCAAGTAAACCGTCTTATTAACCCTTCCGACGATGCGTGTAATGTTTCAGAGCCGAAAAGTAAAATCTTCACCACGAAAACTTGCAAACCATTTTTTTTCAAAAAAATGGTTTTTACCGTACTTAGGTGGTTTAAATTTGGAATTTCGGCAATTTTCTGATATAGGAAGAAGGTCCGACGGTCCCTCGTACAGGTTTCCAAGTTTTTAGAGTCACCGCGTGTGTGTTTCTGTCTTAAAAATACGTAAATTTAGATTTTTAGGTGAAAAACGTCAAAAAATGAACAGGGGCCGTGGGCGGTCGTATTATATAAAAAAAATATCGACTATTTGGTGTTTTTTTGCGCGTAAACTGTTTTAGGAACCCGTCTGACGTTGCGTGTAAAGTTTCAGAGTCGAAAAATAAATCCTTTACCACGATAAATTGCAATCTTATTTTAAAATATAATACCCATCCTACGGTTAATAATATTTGAATTCTACTATTGTCTAATTCTAGTATTATACTTAATATTATCATATATTAAAAGATATACAATATACTATATATATCAATAATAAATATATCTGTCTATGTCCTATGATATAATAATTTTTTTTGTATATATTTAGTTTAGATAGACAGCTACTGTACTATTAAAATTACAACACTTTATATTTTGATTTTCTAATTTTTAGTTTTTAATAGTACAACTAAAATTAATTAATATTACTCACAAAATGATGTATTAGTATTTTATAGATCGCAGACTGCTCAGTTAATCCATGTTAATTTTTTGACATTCTATACTCCTATGTATAGCTGTTTGCTGTATTGCCCAAGGCTCATAGCCTGATTGGACAAATTCGGTTATATAAATAGCATGGCATATAAAGGCAGGTCAATTTAAGCTCATGCTACTATCAATTTTTCAGGCCAATCAATTTATAAATTGGGTCTAATTATTCTACAATATTAGATTTTTAAAAAGCAAATATATACCCAGCACGGTACAAATGAAGCCATTGCAATAGGTAAGCTTATTATGTCGGTATAAGTCAACTGCACACTTTATTCGGCTACCCAAAGTCCTTAGTGGCTTGGTGTTAAGCTGTAAAAGCACCGCGGTTAAAGACGCCGCCCGACTATAATACCCCAAATATTACAGTGATAGTGGCACTTTACTATGGCTGCGAAAATTGTTCACAGGTCAGTTTTGCGGTGGTCAACGGCACTGCAGCACTCAAACATCTGCTGACCATCGGTCGTGTGTTTCCGTAACCTCATATTATTTGATATTTGATATTTGATTTATTTCTATTTTTTTTATTTTTACAATATATCTTGGTGAGACGACTCCTGCACCAAGACATTGTATTTTTGTACGATCGCAAAATACCTTTTGCGATTTGGATCGGCTTATTATTTTTATGCGTCTCCGATTGCGTTCAGCTTGAGTTGCAACGCGAAAACGTTGTACATCACTGGGCCGTTGTTATATTGAGGTGCGTCCGAATGGGCCACCACGACGCCGCCACCTATTTGGTGCTAAACGCTTCAGTACATTTTTAATATTTTTAATAATTATAATAATTAGAATATTAATAGTTAAAATAAATATGTCGTATTCCTATGTTGATTATAACCTGTATTTAAATATTATAGTAAAAAACTATATTAAACTTATTAAATATTATGTTGTTTATGTTATTACTTATTAGTAATATACTAAGGACTAACATAGGTAAACGTTTGTTTGCAAAAAAAAAAGGTGAATGAATAATATCATTGATTTCTGACTGATTTTAAAATTTTGGCGGAACATTATTTATAGCTGAGTAGTGCTTATTTACAAATCAACTAGATGCCGTTACCAACCAATTACCCGTTAAAAATTTAACTGTGATTGCTGCTGACCGATGTCTCCTACCGTGGTTCTAATAATCTATACTATATGGCACCAGGTCGTTAATGTCTATGTGTCCTTCGTCGTTGAACGTTTTCGTGGGTCCAGATATGCTGACATCCGTATTCCTAGATTTATAATTCAGTTGTAAGTTCACACGTAGTATGTAGAAAAAAACAAATTCATACACATTTTTTGAAATGTTTTTTTTTTTGCATCTATAATGAAAAATATGGATTTTACTATAAAATTTCTATTAGACATTATAATAGTCATTATATTATCATTAATATGTTGCTCTACGCATAAATGTAATCAAATTGTCTGTACAATGCCCCGTACAAGACGAGTAATGTGATACACGTCATAATGTATAACTATTATATATATTAAATATATATATATATATATATATTTATTTGGTCCTTTTAGCTTTAAATACATGTGTTATTAGCTAATGATACATACTAAACAATATAAATTAATATACTTTTGTATTTTCCACTCGAACAATTCGCTAATTTTCGGACGATTAAGTTTTTTTGCAATAATTTCAATAATTAGGTACTTGTGAATAGCACATCACTGATTAACCAATAATAATTGTTATTGATTTATATGTTATGTATTTATTTTCAATTGAAACTCGAATACCTTAGTACAGTTCTGGAATGGACTACAAAAAAATATTGTTTGTAATCGAATAATGATAGAAATAAAACTCCCGTTTATTGGTTCATGGTTACGTACTTTTGTTGAATTCCCATATTCGTAAATCAAGCGGATTACGAAGTAGCAGAGATTAAGTGTGGAAATATTTCAATAATATTTCTACAATAGAAAAAAAAAGAGAAGTAGTTAGTTTATTGCTGTATTAAATTATAAGAGAAAAAATTTTTAACATAGCTAAAATATAATATGTGCATATACTTATACAAAAAAACACGTCCAGATGACAGTCAGTGCAATGCCAGAATACTCCGACTATTGCCGGAGATATCAATCAGTACAACTCCGGAATACTTTAACTATGCACTATTGACTGATACTAATACCGTTCGATAAGTTTTTAGGGATGTCTTTCACCTTCAATGCACAAGTCTGCCCGGGTGGGTCTTGGTGTAGCAAGATCAGGTGAAAGACTGTTGACCTGTGGTGGGTCGTACGGCCTTTTATACTCTTGACGGAACCGCAAAGCACAATCGCCGATAACGATACAAAAATTTAATAATATAATAATAGTTATGCAAATAATACATTAATTAAAAAAATATAATAACAATAGTATGTCATGCGATTAAAATTATAATAATAATAAAAATAACAATATATAAATAATCAATATCAATTACAAGATATTATATAATAGGTAATAATAATAATAATAATATGAGTATAATAATTATATTAAATATGGTTTAAACATATAGGTATAGTTTAAAATGTTTAAATATAAAGAAATTTAGATTTTTTTTTTTAAATATTGAAAACAAATAAAAAGTTATAAATAATTATTAATTGAAAAAAACAAGAGTTACTTGAAACAAATACTAGACATCTATACATATTTATAAGATACTTATATATTAAAATATAGCACGGAATTTACATAAACTTAATAAAAACAATTATTTCCGGTAACATAGTCATCTCGCTATTGTTTATTTGTGGAATATAATACTATAATATTATAGTTATAATTTTAATATTTTTAAGCATATAATTGGCTCTAATGCCTAGTTAGGTTGAGATCTAAATTTCTGTTCTCTATTCCTTTTACTAAAATAATTACTTGTGGATGAATAATTTATATTAGAACAAACAACAACATTCAAACAGCGTCATCGATGGCGGACGATTGCAGAAACTTAAGTAAACATAAAAACGTATTGAACCACAATATTTAATTAATTGATTAATTCAATTAATTCATACGTTTCAACATTATAATTCATACGTTTATATGACTACAAGAGAAAGATATACAATTTAGCTCATATTTCTGTAATAAGTGAAGAAAATTTAATTATTGTATTTTGACTGATAATGTATTAATTTTCACCTAGTTATCATTGAATAATGAATTAACTATTTCAGAATTAAGGGTATTTTATAAAAAGTTTTCCAATACAACATATTTTTTATGAGTAGATTTTTTTTGCTTTTACATACAATGCTAAGTTCAAATATTGATTAAATGTTATAACTTATAAGTATTAGGAACAAAAATATATCTTTTGCTTCATTTAAGAATTAATTCATCGTAATATTTGTTTCATAATAAACTTAAGATTTTACTAAATAATTTAAAACTTTTTGTGGAGAGCATTGACAAATCTAAGTGAAAAAAACTACAACATATTCAATGGACGATTCTAAAATTACGGTTTTTAATATTTGTAAACATTTTACAGAACGGTTTTAAAACTCAATTAAATTAAGTACAATAATAATTATAATAAAAACTGATGTATAGTATATTATTAATAATAAAAAGAAATAAACAGTTTAATAGTTTTGCAGTTTATAAGTTCATAATATTTATTTAAAGATAACAAATAGCAAACATTATTTAGTTGGCGTATTATTTTATAACCATTTATTATAAATTATAACATAAAAATTAATAAATATTTTATGTTTTATGTTATGTTCATAGCCAACATACAATAATTAGAAATAATACTAATTATTAAACACCAAAGTACTATGAAGTATTAAACAAGTATATAGCCAGTGGCGTGGCAAGGGTATAGCCAAGTGTGCACTAATTTAACCTTATACCTATCATGAAGTGATTCAGAAGAAACTTGACGAGCTTTAATATTATTAAAAATAATACAAATTAACACTGCAAAGAAATAAAGCCACAGAATAAATTAAATGTCATTAATTCTATTATTGAAGTATATGAGACTTTAATTACTAATATTACAAGCTTGTGATTTAAATATAATTCTCATGATATAATATGTTAATTATTATAAATATTAATACTTATTATTTTAAATTGGTTTCTTATACACAAACATTGCCATTTATTAAAATACATAAAAAAATAGTTGGTGGACTAAACACAGACAAATGAATACACGTTATCTCGGTGACCCTGATTTTAATATTATATTTTGTCGTAGATACATAATACATGCGTTATAAAAACAGTAACTTTAAATACAGATTCGTTGTCGTATTCAAATTATCTATATATATACAGTAGAATCCACTTATTTGGGACACTAGATAATAAGGACAATAATAATAGGGAAATATTGGCATAGTCCTGACATGTATCGGTTTGTTAGTTATTCGGTTAATATGCCCAATGTGTCCCTATTAAACGGATTCTACTGTATATATATATATATATTATTATAATGCAATATTATAACCAGCACACGCAACACTAACGAAAATAATAATAATTTATGTACACATGCAGATCCTTAATCACCGAAAGCAACCAATTATAGCATATCATTTCAGTGAGGCTAGTGGCAATGGTGAAATGGACAGCAAACAGTTTTACTGGCGAGTCAGAAAGCGGACAGCAGTAAACGATTAATAGTAGAGGCGCGTTCGAGTGATTTGGTTGGAATATAACTTTCAGCTGTACCGATCAAAAATATCCGGTTACGATGTTGATGCGTGGACATCGACGGCGACCGGATGCAGACATTATATTATAGACATATATTAAAGACATATCTTTAACCGTTGACATAACTGACGAGGCGATAATTATTATCCATTACCAGAACCTGTGCGATGCTGTACTTGCTGCCTCGTATTTTCTGTCATCGGATATCGATGTCCGAGTTATGTCGCCGGTGATCGCCGAATATTGTAGCACCTTAATCTTATATTAATCACCACTGTCATCGTGCACAATAACATCGCACACCGCATCTGTTTGCCGTCTGTTACTATCGTTACGCACAATAAAAAAAAAAAAAAAACACTCGCAATATTCTTCCACCTCCGACCGGCCAAGACTTAAGAGAATATTATGTTTCGAGGTGACTATGCCGTATACTAAATATTCTTTTTAACCTTGTCCTGTCCGCGTACACTGTGTTATGCCATAGATTATTTGTAGTTTCAGTTATATCTAATTTTTGTTAGTAATTTTGTGTTGTATATGTATTTAATAAGATAAAGTTCTCGGAGAGTACCTTAAGTAAAGAATGGCAAAACAAACGACTCAATGTAATAGCGAGTTAAGCAATGTCTCGACTCCGGATACTACCAAAATACATAAGTCATGAGAATATATTTTATAAACTTAGTGTTGTATAATATCGAAAGAAAGATCGCATAATAAAACATTATTATTAGAATTAATATTCAGAATAAAGTATAAACATGGTACGACATTCTACACAAATTTTCTAAAACTTAGAGATGACGGCGAATACAATTTATATGATTTTTAAATCGTTAATATATTAGTCATAAGTACCTAGCCTCGTTACTTAGATTTAATTAAATCATAATATCAATACAATCATCAAAAGTATTTTATTTATAACGTTTGCCTTATCACGATACTTATTGTCGAAAAGACAAAAAAAATTTAATATGTAATTCGATATTAAAATAAATATGGTTTGTGATTTCAGCATTACAAAGTAGAAGCACACCGACGACGGTGTCGAACAAGATCGGTTGCCCGGATTCAATGCGGTGCACGATCAAAGGTTAGGTTCGAAACGGACGCGTGAGGTTCGGTGATCGTCAACGGCCATCACTTGCCGTCGTGTTGGTCACGCAATACAGTGTCGTGGTGTGCGAGCTCACCGCGTCTGTCGCCTAGTGACGGGCAATTTTCGTAGCGATCGTCAATTCACCGAATTACACCATGTGCAGGAGAGATTTGGATCGGTTCTTATTATTATAGAGCGTCGCCTCGACCCGACGGACCGTCTCCACTAATGAATTATTGCCGGTGTATCGTGATTGCTGATGACATGTGTGTGCGTCTTGACCCGTTGTTGTCTCCGAATGAAGAATCAGTACGACGTGTCGAAAACGATCAATAACCTGCCGGTGGCATCTACAAAAATTCAGGATCGCGAGACCTGCACAAGCACACTGTTGTTGGTTGACAGTTGTTCGACTGTTTATTAAGTTATAACATATTATAATATTGTAAATTGAATCAACAATCTGTTTATTTTTTAATATTACGTGTTTTATAATCATATAATATAAATGTCACATTTTCACAACAATAATAGACTGTGTACTTGGGAGTAATCGAAATACTTGGTATTGTGCTATTACTTACCTGTGTGATTTACGAGAATTATGATATAGTAACTCAAAAAAGTTGAAGAGGTCCCTGAGTAAGATTAGTGAGCTCTGGTGTATGCTTAGTTAGTAGGTAGGTGTATTTATGTCAATTATATAATTTAGGTATCTTCTTATACGATTTAAAATGTTTCAATGTACGTATAGTTCAATTGAAAGAAGTGAAATATTATAATTAAAAATAAAACACTTAAAATTACAGTACAAATCAAAGTCGTCCTTTAAAAATATTATACCTATACTGGCCGATTAGGATGATAAACGTAGGTACATGCTGGCTAGTATTATAAACATCGCAATAACTGTCGCATGGAAAATGTTCAAAATTCTCGGTGCCTATGACGGAAGAAATTTATTTCGAGTTCATTTTCATTTCAACAGTCCTAGACGTTTAATATTATCAACTACTTTTTCTCCACATTAAGCCACATATTAATATTAATATTAATGTACCTGTCTTATAAAATTCGACTTAATTTATAACGGTTTTAGCATCATCTATGTTGATCTACTCAATTGGTAAGTGTTATAAATATTATGCAAAAAATGATGCTACTATACATGCAGAACAACAACTGCAGTAGATCCGATGCACATCACACGTTGTTCGAAGATATTACAATTGTAGAAATCTTACAAATTGGCATGAGTCAACCAGAAGACGTCATTATTAAAACACCGGAGATTGAAACTGTGGAGTTGGTTAACAAAGAAAAATTATTTTGAGCTATTTGCAAGAGATATTTAAAAATAATTGGCTGCGAAATAGGTTCAATAGTTAGTAGCTCAAACTACCGAGGAGAACACTACTTGTATGAATACACCCGAAAACAATTTGAAACCAATGAAAAAAATATACAACTAGATATAGGTATTAGAAAGTGTAGTAATGTCGCAGCAGTTCAAAGGGACTGATTGTACAGGAATATGTAAAATGTCAGAAAAATCAATATTCTGTTTCCTAGGGCCGCAATTATTTACGTATTTATGTTACGGAAAAAGCAAAAAGTCGGGCATTGTGCACTTCGACCGATTGTATACAATGACCAATTTGATTTGAACATCGTAGCACTGTAGGTTAAATATTGATTATATTAAAAATTAAATAAAAAATCTTACAAGGTACTTAAATAATCATAATAAAATCTAAAATAGACGCTATACATATAAAATATTTTTATAATCGTTTGATTAAACGTATTATTATTTTCTACAGTTATTATGTACTATAACACACGAAATATTGTCGTTGTCTAGTCTAGGCATACGCTCCCCCTATTGGACAGGGACGACATTTAATGACAGCGATGGGCTGGAGTGCTTACCGACGAGTGACGACTATGTCGATCGAGGACAGACGGCAGTGATCACGTGGATGGATGATATTGACATATATACAATATGAGCTTCAACGGAAACTGTTGCAAATATCACGAACAAAATCATCTCGAGCTCAACGAGTTGAAACACTGCGACAACTGTACCCGCGACCACTGCCGAGGAAGCATCTTCACAGTTCTCATCGTATCAGCTGCGTCGCGTTCCGTCGTCGTCCACGTTCAACTGAAAAAGATCCACCGTTTAACTGAATTATAGGTCACATCGTGGTTGAAATCAGTGATGGTTCAGACATTTTTTCTAAGTCGAGTTTGGTACCAGATGCTTATAAGACATGTAATAAATGATGCGAGTACATGTCTTAACATTTTTAAACTTATTATTCGTACACATTTAATTAAACCCAAAATAAAGTAATAATAATATTAACAATATATTTAATTTATTTTAATTGTATCTATAAATATTGATACAACAGATTTGTGTAAGGGGCAAGCCGTGGTGGGTAGATGGCATAATTGTTTATATTACCAGGTAATATTGTCTGCTCACGGCCGATCGATTGTTGCTAGTGGTTACTGCTGGTCGTCTTGGAACAGTACTAGCACTAGCTGTGCGGTGATAGTGGACTGTAATTCATATAGATTTTATGAAACACGGATTGGTAGGAGAATATGGAGTATAAAAAATATTATAAACAGTATATCAAAGTAAAAAAAGTATTGAGAATGGCGGGATAGATAATCAACTCCGACAATAAAATCAAAATAATAACACTTAGTCGTGATACGATGTATTGATAATGATTAATCAATTATGAAAAATATTCAAAACTAAATGATAATAACAATTTACAATGATATGATAATATTCTTAACGGGTTAGGTTAGTAATTTTGTATTATCAATATAAGGTCGATTTGCACTCAAGTATTTTTTGTATTATAGATTTTATGAATTATTTACATGTAAGGTGTGGCAAAAACCAAGTTTGATAGGTGTGTTTAAACACTTGAGCAGGGCCTGATTGGACTTAGGTTATTAAAGGTTATCTAGATCGAACTACAATCGGATTCAATAAGCAGTGCAGTTATATATAATATTATGTCATAACACAATTTCTTATAATTATATTAAATATTTAATAATATATGTATAATAATGAATGAATAAACATTGATAATATATCAATTATATAGTTTACGGAAACAATGACTAAAAATAAAAATAAATTAGTTCTCACATAAATAGTAAAATGGCGTTTTATCTACTTATCTATTTGCATAGGTACATAAGATAAAATGATTTCCAGTATACATGGTGTTTATATAATATGCATGAATTCTACAATATAATATAATTTTAGTTCAAATATATTAATTGGTGACACCTGTTATATTGCGATGTATAAAACCTTCAAGTGAAGGTGCATCGATTGAATATCGTGATACCGTAGTGCAGACAAACTTTTACACATCGTAGACGCTCTACATTAGTACCTTTAAAATAGAATAGAACATATTAGTAGTGTAAAAAGTTTGGTGTCCCAAAGTGAAACATGAACGATATGTGGTTGGTTGAATTAAGAATAATATTATAATACGGTGAATTGATAAATCTCTGTAAACGCGAATTATTATTGTATTATTGTATTATATTCCACGAATGTATTATATAATATATGACTCATATAATATGAGTTATTAAATAAAAAGATAAAGTAAAAGAATAATCACAAACTCGTCTATGTCATATACATATTAGGTTAAAAAATTAAATATCGTTGGTAATTTTTCAAAATTTAAATACTTTGCTAAATAAACAAAAAACAACGACGTCAAAACACATTCGCGTTGTCATGATGTTATATTTTCCTTGCCTTTCAATCGATCGGAAATAACTTTTATTATATATTATACACAAGGTGGATATATATATATATCTACCTTGATTATACATGTATCATTATATAGTCCGTGGGATTCATCCGGCTTAGGAACGCGTATGTATAATTTATTAAACTCAAAGACTATATGCAGTACTACAAAAGTAAAAATTTGTTAAGTTTTCTTAGGTATTATAGGTTTCTATAAAATGTTTACATGTACCTAATAGTTCAATCGAATGAAACAAAATATTATAATTAAAAAATAAAACACCTAAAAATGTTCAACTACCACTCGTTCAAGATGCTGTAGTATGCGATGACGTGGACTGCCCGGTGGAGATAGAGAAGTTGTGCGAGGAAGTGAGCGTCCTGGCAGGTATGCCTGATAAGCACGCGGCAGTGACAATCATAAGCGTTAATTTACTACCCCGTAGGAGGCGTTTTGCATCTACGTGGAACCGGATTAGCCCCGCTTTATGTTTATGCTGTTGTATGTTACGGCGTCCGCAGACACCACTCCTACCCACACCCAAGTAGATGTCGGCAGAACATCGGACAAGAAATTGGGTGAGGGGGGGGGGGTGATACGAGACAGAGCACGCTTTCAGATCAATCGTGGTCAGGGGGCCAATTCTTGATATCGTGATAAACTTTGTCGCATGCGATATATATTGTTATTGAGATTTTGTTGTATTTTTTTCTGATTTCAGTTAATTTTTTATTATTATATATTGTTATAAATTATGATTTATTTATTATTTAAATTTTTGTAACTTTGAATTTTTTGGCTACGGGCTCATACCAGTCTCCTATTGGTAATAGCCGATTTATGGCTCTATCACAACCAACAGTATCCCGTCGCATAAGCGAGGTTATGGCTGCACTTAACCTACCCGAAATATTTAACCTTTGAGTTAAATTTACAATAAATGTTAATGAACTTACCGATATTCGTAATGGGTAATTAAATTTTTTTTTTTTATTTGGCAAATTTGAGAATATTTTTAATAATTTTGTACTATCTATATTTTACAGAGATACAGGATTTCTATGGATTTCTAGGATTTTGATTCTAAGTTAAAGATATTAAATGTTAATGCACTATTCCCGGGCAGTACTCATGATATACTACCCGAGCACGTTAGGTTAGGTTTAAGCGGATTAAACGCTCCGCATTACGTTTTTGCTGCTGCGTGTGTTGAGACGGTGTCCACAGTCATTACCCCTCCAATACCACCGAAGACGTCGTTGGGACGACGGCGACAAAATCAGGTAAAGTGGTGGGGGGGGGGAGTAATACGGATGACAGACACGGCTGACTACGGGACACGCAAATAGCGATGTGAGAGCATATCTCTCCTTTTCGTCGCTAGGCGAACTGAAGCCAACCGGGTCGCGTCCTTCCGGTGGTCGCCGATTCATCTTCACTCGTCCTGTGTCGTTTTGGTCTTCGTCGATGGTCGAAGACTCGTCTTCTGTACCGCCGTCTGACTCGCGCATAGCATTGCGCACTAGCCGCTCGCCGTCAACCATCACTCCCCGATCGAAGCTGTCAAATTGCTTTTTTGCACCGAATAGCCATCTCGTATCCCACCTGCCGCCTAATTTCGTGTCGTCCTGTCAATGTTTTTTTCCTTTTTTTGTTATTATTGTTATTATCCTTGTTCAAATTTTCAATTTTATTTAATTTATAAAATATATTATTATACCAACTGTTAGCCAATATGGCAACTTTTTTTCTGAAAATAATTTTTTGTTTCAAACATTTACACCGTTTTTTCATAATAATATGTATTAGATAATTAATAGCTCTTACAGCAAGTTTTTTCATGTTCGGCAAGTATTATCTTTCTTCTTACTTATTAGATCCTTAACATATATCTTGATTCGTTATTAAAATATAAATAAAATGAAAATTATGCGTACACAATGAATTACTGTATTTTTTATTTATGAGAATATTATATCCATTATTAAAAATTAGGGACTTATAAAAACTTATATAATGTTCAAAGCTTATTACAAGAGATACTTAAAAGAAGGTAGGTTATAGATAAGGTTCAAAAATTAGTAGTTAGAACCATCGAGAATATTACTACTTGCAAAAATACACTGGAAAAGATATATTTGTTTTAACGTACTTAGGTGTTTAATATTTTGATATTCGACAATTTTTTGATATAGAAAGAAAGTCTAACAGTCCCATTTGCAAACTACATTGTTTTCAGAGGCATCGCAAGTACAATTTCATGTTAAAAACACCTAAATATAGTTTTTTTGGTTGAAAAGCGCCAAAAAACGACAGTTGTCGTTACCTATGTTCGCGCTATGCAGTCTCGCTCTTACTATACCGTTGTTTATGACGTTTCATGACCATCATGAGCAGTCGGTCGCATTGTTCGGTAACGATTAATTGTCGGGCTGTCGTATATCAGTAACGATTGCCATAACTGTTGTAATGGTGTCATCGAGGCAGCATCGCTATACACTACAGTACCGCTGACCACCGTGTCACCGTCGCCACCGTCCCTCGCGATTGTAGTGGCATACGTCACTCATTTTATTAAATATTCTAATTGCCTCCAAACTGTTCCGAATTACTTGGATCAGCTCGGAACAGTTTTGCTCTTTCCGTGTGCATCCGGCTAAAGGCGGGTGTCGTTGGGCTGTCCACCATGCAGAGGGGTTCAACGCGTCCATCATCGAGCGTGCGACACCCGTGAACTCGTTACACGATGGGGTGCCGGAGAACGTGCGTTGATGAATTATCGCCAAACTCCATAGTGCCTCCTCTTTTTCTTACCTTCCCTCCCGCATCGCTACAGTCTTCCTATGCGACGTCTTCTACTGAGAACCACATTTTTTATGTACGTCGTCGGCTCGTCAACTACTGTGTCGTCGACAGTGACATATTGCAGCTTTGTATAATTACACGCTGTTTACGCCGTTATCGAAAAATACCATAATTTACACTTCGGATGATGCCGGCCGGTGCTATATCTCAGTCACCACATAAACTGATAATAACTGATTATACGTATATTGTATGTGTACGTCACCGATTGCTGGCTGGTGTATCACACACACACACACACACACACAACACACATAAACACACACACACACACACACACACACCGTCGCCTACCACAAACACAAACCGAATTTAGATATTATTATATATTTTACTCTCCGCCGCTTTACTATATACTTATGTAGTTATTTATTTTCCTATGATTTAGTATTATCGTACTGTTTTATATTGTAAATTTGGTATTTTTTTTTTTAATTTATTACCTAAACAAGAATTTATAGCTTATCATAGTGTCGTAATCTCTAGCGATACCAAGAAACCACCTGAAACAAATATTGAAATATCAAACATCTGTAGTGTGTGTTGAACCGTGTGCCCATGTGCATATACGTGTCATCGTGTCCGTCTCCGCAAAATAAATAAATTATTAAGTTATATAAAAAGTGTGTAACCTTAATATATTAATAAAAAAAACTTATAAAGTCCACTAAAACCGACGGCAACAACAATTTACAATGATATGATAATATACTTAAAAGGTTAGGTTAATGATTATCTTATATCAATATTATATTATTATGGGTAAGGTCGATTTGCACTAATTTTAGTTTCATTGCACTCAAGCAAGACTTAAAGGGTAAGCTCACGCATAGGACGGCATTTGGAATTTTTGTATTATATATTTTATGAAATATTTACAATTAAGGTGCGTCAAAACTCAAGTTTGATACGTGTGTTTAGCACTTCAGCTGGGCCTGATTGCACTTCACTGTAATAAAGTTAATGGATGAACTGCACCCTTTAAAAAAACAAAGGTAAAGATCGAACAACACTCGGGTTTAAAAAGCAATGCAGTTCTATATAATATTATGTCATAACACGGTATGATAAATAAAAAAATAATAATAAAGTAGTTAATTAGTTTCTTATATATATTAAAAGAAAATTAATAACAAACATTATTTAGCCAGAAAAATATTCTATTTATCATAAATTATAAAATTATAATAATACTAACTACTAAAGAATTATAAGTATCTAATAGGTATATAGCTAGAGGCATAGCAATGGTATTGTGAAATGAACCTACGAAAGTAGTATTTTTATTATATTGTCAAGATGCACAAAGCAACATATAATTGATAATATTACAATACCTATTATAATGTCTATTCAACATTTTATTGTATCTTCAAAAAGACATTTTTTTTCATTATACATTTTGAAGAGTGTATGAATTTGTTTTTATCTATATACTACGTGTGAACTTTCAACTAAATGATAAATCTAGGACTACGGATGTCAGCATCTCTGGACACTCGAAAACGTTCAACGACTCAAGACACAAACACTTTAACGACCTGGTGCCATAGAGTATAGTGTATCAGAACCACAGTAGAAGACATTGGTCAGTAGCAATCACAATTAAATTGTTAGTGGGTAATTGGCTGGTAACAGCATCCATTTGATTTGTATATAAGCATTACACAACTATTAATAGTTACAAAAAAAATATTGCAACTCATGTGACGTCACGTAATACTGTTGGATGGCGGTGTATCGAAACCGTACGTATATACACTATAAGCAGCTAGTGGTACTTAACGGTGTTCCGTGGACTTGGTATAAGTGATCCGCCAAAAATTTATGCTGCTTCGATGACACTATTACAGCAGTTATGGCAAACGTTACTCATTTAAGACAGCTCTACAATTAATCGTTACGGAGTAATGCGACCGAATGCTTGATGGTGACAAAACGTCGCATTGCACGCACAAATGTGCGACAAACTGTTGAGAAGTTGCTTGCGGCGCTCGAACAACCGGCGAAAAGGCTGGACAAGAATGATAAAAATATTAAAAACGTACTGAAGCGTTTAGCACTGAGAAGTCTCATCTAGAGATATTGTAAAAGTAAAAAATAGAAATAAATCAAATATCATGTGAAATATGGGATTATGGAAACACACGAATAATGGATAACATGTTTTTGCGGTGGCACGACGGTACTGAACAATATCCAAATAATATATATAATATATTATATTATTATATACATCCTGACTGTGGCTGTGGACTCACCGACCGGTAATTTGATTGGTAGTGCCGTTGACCACCGCAACGCTGACCTGTGAACAATTTTAGCAGCCTTCGTAACATGCTACTATCACTGTAATATTTCGTACTTTAGTCGGGCGGCAACTAAACCGCGCTTTCACCACCATATTGCCAAAGTCTTTGGGTGGCCGAATAAAGTGCGTAGTTAACTTGAAATGATATAATAAACTTACTTATTGCAGTGGCGCCATTTGTACCGCGCAGGTGCATAATGTTCTCGATTAACGGTATACTACGACAA
Organism: Rhopalosiphum maidis; assembly: GCF_003676215.2. Lineage (NCBI taxonomy): Eukaryota > Metazoa > Arthropoda > Insecta > Hemiptera > Aphididae > Rhopalosiphum > Rhopalosiphum maidis. The sequence continues at coordinate 1,390,546 of NC_040877.1, read as the reverse complement.
GTGTCAACTTAAAGTGCAGATAGTAAAAAAAATTCGATTAGACGTTGTAATATGAGAGGAAGGTCCGACGGACCCTTGTACAGGTTTCCACGTTTTTAGAGCCATCGCGTGTACGCTTCCGTCTTAAAAATACGTAAATTTAGATTTTTAGGTGAAAAACGTCAAAAAATGAACAGGAACTGTGGGCGGTCGTAATATAAAAAAAATCTCGAATATTTCGTGTTTTTTTGAGCGTAAACCGTTTTAGCGACCCGTTCGACGATGCGTGTAAAATTTTAGTGTCGAAAAATAAATCCTTCACCACGAAAACTTGCTGACCATTATTTTTCAAAAAAGTGGTTTTTACCGTACTTAGGTGGTTTTTTTATATAGACGGATGGTCCCACTGTCCCTTGTATGGCCGTAGTATAAACAAAAAATCTAGATTACTTACCACTCTTCGAAGTTTGCGGTGATGATTCATGTACTAGACAAATCTTTCATGGATACTGTTCGTCAAAAACCCATTGAATATTAGGTTAATGTCAATGGCCGAGCTCTCTGCCGGTACGATCAATTGAACTGAATCTTTGACTAGATCCCGCCGAACGCCCTCAAAATTCTTTACTATTAATTTGTTAGATCGACTTGTCGCTGGCAGTGAATTTCATTATCGTACAAATCCACAATATTGTGTACAAAATTAAACATTTTCTGTGTTTTTAATTAATAAAATAAATGTTCTGTTATATACTATCATTAGTATATACGTTTGTGTATGGATAAATATAATTTGTTTAATATTACTGATGACCGTATTAACATTATTAATGTAAAATAAAAATTAAGTTTATTTCTGAGAAATAAGTTTTATCAAAAACATTTATAAAGTTTATTTGTCCGCAAAACCATTTTTACTTATTTTCATAATTTTATTATTATACGAATCGGGTATATAAGCGTAGATGTCTACAAATATGTTGTTTAGTTAAATACTTCACTCACGATATACATTATTAGTATTAATATTTAATACTTATATAATAGAATACAAGACATTAATAGTATAAAAACTTTGCCCACTGGTGTCCCAAAGCAAAAAACGAATTATATGTGATGTGTGGTTGATTTAAAAATAATATTATAATATGGTAAATTGATAGATCTCCGTAAATGTGAATTTTATATTACATTTGATGTTTGTACAATTTATGCGTTTTTAAATGAAAAGATAAAACCAAAAATAATCAGTAATCACATAATCATCTACGTCATTCCATATTATTTTAATTAATTAAAAATCGTCGGTAATTTTTCGAAATTAAAATACTTCGCTAAATAAACAAACAACGACGTAAAAACATTGGCGTTGTCGTGATGTTACATTTACGTTGCCAATCAATCGATCGAAAATAGCTCACAAATGATATAATAATATTATATTATACTAGCATACCCGTCTCGGCTCCGCCTATGAAACTTATATAACTTGATAATTAAATAACTAATTCCATACTTACATTTTAGTATAAGCGAAACATATGTATCAGAGAACTTATCCCATCGAGTGGTTTTTGCTTACTAAACCTAAGATAATAAAATTGTTGAAATCGTAACATGGTACGGAAAGTATTTTAAGTCTCAGAACAATTATTAATATCTACTGGCTGATAAAAAACACACAGAAGAAAAAGGTCAGGTTACAGGTAGCTGGAAACCTGCACACCATCATAATAATACATATAGGTAAACAATTTATACGTTTTTTTTAGTTAATAATAACTAATTATTTATTTACTTTATTGGACTAAATTTATGCCTAAAACCTTCTCTGTGATCCTCTTTAAAAAATTTAAAAAATACTGCATGACGATTGAATAGTTTCGGAGTTTATCCCGAACATACAACCAAACGCTATCGTTTTATATATTAAGTATAGATATTTATTATTCTACAGTCCTTGGGAATATCCGACGTACGAACGCGTATAATATATTAATAATTCATAGGCACAACTTTTTATATACATTTTAATTTAGAATTTTGATCAGTATTCACTAATTGCCCTGAAAAATACTTTCTTACTGCCAAAAAAAATAATTTATTGATGATTTAATTAAACAATTAAAAGAATTTTTTACTAGCCATAAAATAAAAATATATCATATTATTACTCTCGAATAAATGTGTAAATTTGTTCATAGACAATGGGCGCAAGTGTTTTTTATTAGCATTTAGATTTTTGGAATTGTATTCACTACCAACATAGTTAAATCTTTGGTAAATTAAGTGGCCAAATAAAACTATTCCAGATCGGCCAACCGTACTTTTCGGAAGTATATTTTGACTGAAGTCCAATTTTTACAATGATACTAGTATAATACTATAGTTTTGTATCAGTAAACGAAGAACTAATTCATCGTAAATTGATATTCATTTATTTTATTTGTATTATATTACTTAATTAATTTTAGATCAAAACCATTTTGGTGTTAAGTTATTAACTTCAATCTTCTATAACCATCATTATTTGTAATTGTAATATTATTTTTTGATCAATAAAATATTTACAATGTAAAGTAGTTACTATAAATATCTATTTATGACTTTTTTTAACTATGTAACTATGTTTACAGATCCAGTAAGAAGCTTTATAAGGAATGCTAAAACGATTGGAATGTCTTATACGTTATCGGTCTTATAATTTATATTACATAGATCGGAAAAATAATATAAAATTTATTCTATATGTATAATATAGTATGTACTTTTAACCAATATCACTGTATTAAATATAAATTAATAAACTGTTATTGTTATTTTTAGAAGAAAATTGGGGAAGTCCAACAATATTTTGTCATAAATATGCAAATCATGAAATAACATTAGGTAAGTATGAACAATTGTTATGCTGTCACAAATACACACATCACAATTCAATTGAATTTTGTAAACTTGTTGTTTTCAAATTTAGAAAGTATAGAAAATTAAGGATAAGGATTGAGTGTTTTTTTTAAATAAAATAGTAAACGTTTTTTTTTTATTTTACTTAGATATGTTTTTTGGATGAATACAAAAACTATTTTTCTTAATCAATTACAAGTAATTGGTTTCGTGTATAAGTGTCATGCTATTTAATATTTATTGAATTTTGTTACTACAGCAACTAAATATACATCATTCTTGCCAGTGATCTAAACATTAATTTAAAATCTATTGGTGGCAAAAAACTTATAAGGTTTATGGTTTATACCCAAAAGCATATCTATGATTCCTCGATGTCCCTTACAAGATAAATATATTATCTAGTATTTAGTCTTTTTTATTTCCATAAAAATTGAGATGTATCTAGTCTGATTATTATGTCTTAAATCACTTATTGTAGATATTCTTTTAATAATAATAAATACCTCTATTGTACAAGAAAATTGAGTACTTTTTTACTACATTGCTATACAATGAAAATTATTAATAAATAAATACAATAAGATTACTAAAACGTTTAGCCCGTGTAGCACAACAATAATAATAATACGAGTATAATGCTTATTATTATGGTGACCTAATATAATACTACTATATCAATTATAATATAGATAATAACATATTGTATTAAATGGATAAATCATTAATGGCACAATATATACTTATTAGAAGTCAGTTATCTCAAAAAAAGTCGGTATGTAGGTAGCATCCTGACAAGTAAGAGCTATTATATTAATATTCTTCAAAAAATACGTACACAACAAGTCAACAACAATTAGAGTATAAATATTACAGGAACACTTTTGCAAATGACTTGTATATAATTTGTGATCAGCAAGTAACATACGAATGCAAACCATATAAGTATAAATGTAATAACGACATTTAAACATTTTAAACTGACTTCGCGGTACTGGTTTTGCCGCCTTATATTAACCTATATTTGATTTATCTCGGTGATGGTGGTAGTGGATCTGCATCCATACATTCATCGTTGTACGTCTCTCAACAACGCAACATTTTCTCTCTCTCTTTTCACCGTCGGTAACATTTTTCTACACTACAGTCCATTCAATTTTATTTCGAGTTACCGAGAGCAAAATGTTATTGCTTTTAAGTGTTATGGTAGTTTCAAGGAGTTTTTAACGTAGTTCGAGATAACAAAAAATATTGACGTTCGATATAATAAGAATCTACTGTATAATAATAATACATTTTGTGTATAACATTACTCGGCTTGTCCGGTAGATTATACAGATAATTTTAATAAATTTAATAATTATACATAAATCAATAAAATAATGATGATCGATGAATGATAATGAATGTCTAATCGAAGTATCTTAACATACTATCTGCAGCTGATTTAACGTTAGCTGAACGGATATTTCTAGTCGAAGGTCTTTTGAATAAGAATTTAAATCGTTTAATGTTTAATAAGTATTTTGAAAATAACTATTGTGCCATATGTAAACCATATTTTAGGAAATTACAATTTTATTGTGATTTGCATTATTGCAGACAGCAGCCACTAATAGGTGGTCATAATTATAATACGGTAAACGAACACGTTTCACTATCCATTGTTAGAGTCGTATACCGCCGACGCTTTGTACAGTATTAATAAATCGGAAAATATATTTTACAAGATAAGATGACACAGTAGAGCATTAAATTTGCACTCTGAAATAAGAGTATACTATGAACCAAAACTAAACTACAATAAGCTAAATCTTAAATTATTTAATATGGTAATAATTAAACCATTTTAAGAATAAATAAATCAAATATTCGTTGAAAGTGATCGAAAGCAACTTGTACAGGTAAAGTTACTACAAACCCATATGGACCGGTGAGTTATAACTTTATAAGTTATAATAAATCATATATTATTTTATATTATATAACATAAGAAATTAGAATATAAAATTATTAAATATATAAACATATATAGGTACTTGTATAAAATGTAACAGGTATATGTTACAACCGTTGAATATATATAATATATTATATTTATGTTTATAATACAATGTATGTTAGTTCATGATATAGATTAATATAAATCGGTTAGTGTTGATCGAGTAATGATTGTATATTGGTACACTCAAAAATTAAAACCATGTATCGTTTCGGTATGTAAAATTCATAGCCGCCTGACGATGCAAATTAATGTGCCCCGTTTATAGTCCGTGACACGATATCAGTGATGTAATTTTATGTCACTGCGATATTTTGATATATAGTAAATATATATATATCGTCGTCACTGCCACAGTTAGGATATATATACATGGATCTCGTTCAGTACCGTCATGCCACCGGAACTAGACGTCGTCACTGCAACACTCAAAAACATGTTGACCATTGGTTGTGAGTACCCGTAATCCCATATCGCACGATATTTGATTTATTTATATTTTTTTACTTCATACCATTTGCGATTTCGATCGGCTTCTTTATCGGTCGCCCTATTATCCGGCTTCCTCTCCGGTTGTTCCATCGCCGCATACCAATTTCTGTACCATTTGTCGTTACCTATGTACGCGCAATGCAGTCTCGTTTCTACTACACCGTTGTTTATGACGTTTCGTGACCATCATAAGCAGTCGGTCGCATTTTTCCGTAACGATTAATTGTCGAGCTCTCGCCGTAAATCGGTAACAATAGCCATAACTGCTATTAGTGTCGTTGGGGCAGTATCGTCATCCACTTCGGTCCCACTCGAAGTCGGTTCACACGATTGAAAACGCGTCCATAATCGACACCTGTGAACCCGTTACACGACGTGGTGCCGGAGAACAAGCGTTGGTGATTTATCGCCAAACTGCGTAGTGCCTCCTCATTTTCGTACCCCCGACCCCGCATGGCTACAGTCGTCCTATGCGACGTCTTCGACTGAGAACCACAATTTTACGTACGTCGTCGGTTCGTCAAATACTGTATCGTCGACAGCGACATATTGCGTCTTTGTAAGGTAACGCGTAGCTTACGCCGTTATCGAAAAATACCATAATTTACACTTCGGATGATGCCGGCCGGTGCTATATATAAGTCACCACACACACTGATACTATAACTACTGTTGTCACTTACACTGACACGTATTTGAGTGCGTACGTCTCCGATTGCTGGTATAGCACAGGTTGTTGTTCTGTCGCCTACCGCAAACGCAAAACGAATTTAGATACATATTATACTGGTCTAGACGTCTTCAACTTTACATACATGCAATGTGTCTACGGTCTCGTATTCATTAAACCATCATCCAGAGCCGTTGTGATGTTTTTTGTATTAGCGATTACATAACAACCATCGAATTTGTTCAAATAGTCAATTTATTAAATCAGCTTAATTTAACCCAGTAACTAGTATCAAACTTATAGGTAAGAATATTATTATCCAGAGTATTTATTAAACTTTAATTTGTATTTAAATTTTTACACCAATTATGACCATTATACAATTATGATATTTCACATGGACTTGCAATTAGTATTCTGCGTCTTATACATACTAAATAGTACTAACAGTAGGGTTTTTCGTTATTATAAATTGTTAATTATTAAAAATTACTATAAATTGACATGAGTCAGCCAGAAGAAGTTATTAAAACACCGGATATCGAGACCGAGTAGTTGGTCGACAGAGATAATGTTCAACTGTCCCTCGTTCAAGACGCCGTAGAAAGCGATGACGTACTATTTAGTATATAATACTATAGTACTATATAGTACTATTTACTAACAGTAGGGTTTTTCGTTATTCGATTGTTGAAATCTGTAATTCATTCTTAACAATTTAGAAATAATTGAAAATTTCTATTAATCAAAGATTGTTATCAAGAGTACAGTATTCGGTTGTTGAAACAGTTTTATAACACTAATCGATTAATTGAAATAATTAAACAGCCATTCTACTCGTAAATTATAGGTATGTGTATAATGAATATTTGTTAATTGAGATCTATTTTAAAGATAAACACATATTTTATCAACAAAAATTATGTTTTTATTATTTTATTAACATCTTCTTATAAGTTTTTTACTGTTTTGAATAAAAACATTATTATTATCATTTTTATTTCATACTCCAAACTTCTGAAGCAGAATATTTTCTAAAATAAAAATTGAAAAAAAATAATAGTTGTATTCCTGTTCTTATACTTAATATTTTTTTCCAAAATATATAATCACCTAAAATTCTATTTACAAACACTGAAAAAAATCAAAATATACGTACTAATATACGATCAACCTTGTATGCATATAACTAAATAGTAGATAAATACATTATTATATATATATTTAATAGATTAATAACTTCTTATCCGCAAAGGTATTGAATTAATATATTATACTTACCATTATGACTATAAGTTAAGCTTATTGTTTATACGCGGTTATTCTTATCAAGATATCTTATTTTTAAACCGTTACAGAATTTGTTTGATAAATCTAACTCAAACGGTATCAAACATTACGTCTTGCCAAAGACTGTAGTCAACGTACGAATTATCCCGTCAGGTAAAATAAATATCTATAAACCGTAATAATTATTTTAAACAATTGTTATATACTATATTTATGTGTGCTATTTAAATCAGTTGTTGTGTTCCTACGATTCGATATTATCACGATCAAATTAGAAGACAATATTTACAATGCGAACTTAACAAAACCGTAACATTTACATAAATTAGTTTTAAAAAAGAAAAAACCACAATTCTAGTTAACTTATAATAATTCATAGCATTATATAGTAACGTATATTTTTTTTATTATAATTGCAATAATGTAGTTCGTATAAAACTATAAACGTATATGAAATAAATAGTAAATACCTATTAATAAAATTCTTGATAAACGTGTTTTGACTTGTAAGTACGTTACTTATAATTTTATTATAACGATCTCAATTATAAATGTTGAGAATGATGTCAAGAATATAATCAAGAGTCGAAAATCAAGAGATCTGTAAGTTGTTACGTGTATTATATGTGTGTAATGTGTAATAAATTTATGATATCGAGAATAATGAATTCTTTCTGCACATGAAATAATTTTTAATGTTCAACAATACGACTTACAAGTACACAATATATATATTTGTAATATATTACACAATATTGGCTTATTTCAATATAATAACGCATAATTGTTGTTTAGGAATAATTAATAATACTTTGTTAAAGCTAACTAAATTCACTTATTATAATTGGATTAGATGAGGTAAGTTTTATACTAAAAAAGTATTAAGTGGTTTATAGGTGTGTATTAAGTTAATATAAGGTATAACATGCAATTTTTTGAACATATAAGTAAAAAAAAAAAAAAATTTGAATAATTATATTATATTTGACGGTTGCATTATATTATACCTATGCATTTTTAAATGAAAGGATAAAAAAATAAATGATTACAAAATCATCTACGTTACATTGGCGTGCCCAGAAATTTTCGATGGGGATAATATATATATTTTAAGAAAATACCAGATTTAATAAAATAAAAATATAAGTCATATAAAAAAAACTTTAAATTCTTAATTCTAATTAAATTAACTCAAAAAAAAAAAAAAATATTGATGAGTGTATTACTTTTTTGAATTAAGATTAATAATTAAATTTATTTTCAAATTATGTTCATTAAAATTAAATCTTTTGGTACCTAAAATATGTTTGTACAATCAAAAAGTACATTCTATTTCTACTACACTAGTTATTAGTACATATTAGAAAAACTCAATAATTTAGGACTTATATCTAAATAAATATCTGCACAGAAAAATACAGCAGTAACCATGTTTCCGACCTTTTAATAATAAGTTTAAAAAAAAAATTTTCCTTTTTAAAATTAAATACGTAGGCAAAGAATGAGAGAACATAAAGTATTTAATTATAATAAATATAATTTATAAGCAATAACTTATTACTAATAATCAATAGCAATGACTTTATAACTAGTAACAACTCTAATGTCTAATAATTTATTTTCCGAAAGTCAGAATGAAAATAGCCAATATGGGGAGATAATCCCCATGATAACTAGATAACCTAAACTAATATACATATTAGGTTAAGAAATTCAAAATCGTCGGTGATTTTTCGAAATTAAAATATTGTGCTAAATAAACCATCAACAACGATATCAAAACATTCGCATTGTCATGATGTTATATTTTCGTTGCTATTCAATCGATCGGAAATAGCTCACAGATGATATAAAATAATGATATTAATAATAAAATATTATTGTACAGTCCTTGGGAATAACCGTCGTACGAACGTGAATAATATATTAAACTCACTGACATTACATAACTACCTAATTTAAAGTTTGTTAAGTTAATTTAGGTATTATTAAAGTTATTTAATATATTTACATGTTCAATCGAAAGCAATGAAATATTATAATTACAAAATAAAACACATAAAAGTACAGTACAAAAATTATTATCGTCGTTTTAAAACATTATTTCTAAATACTAGCCGATTAGATTGATAAACTCAAAAACCGTCGTAATATTCAAAATTCTAGGCGACGAGGTTCATTTGTATTTCAATAGTCCTAGACGTTTTACATCATTTGTTTCTCTCTATAAAGTCACATATTAATATTATACAAAAAATGGCTCTTTACACAGTACTCTGTTTTATAAAATTCGACTTAATTATTGACGGCTTAGGCATCATCCCCGAAGACGATCTATCTAATCAATTGGTACGTGTTATAAATATTATTCAAAAAATGATGCTACTACGCGTGGGGAACAGCAGAGGTAGATTTGACACACACACGTCGTCCGAAGGTATTATTGTAGAAGTCTTACAAATTGGCACGAGTCAGCCAGAAGACGTCGTTATTAATACACCGGAGATTGACACAGCGGAATTGGTCAACAAAGAAATTGTTCAACTGCCACTGGTACAAGACGTCGTAGTAAAAGATGACGTGGACCGCCCGGTGGTGATAGAGGAGTTGGGTAAGGAGGTGCATGTTTTGGCGAGTACCCGTAGAAGGCGTTTCGCGTCTACGTGGGAACGGGTCAAACGCTCCGCTGTACGCTTGTGTTGCTGCGTGTGTTAGAAGTGCACAATGCCCGATTTTCAAGGGCAAAGTTGGAGTAAATTAACATTGTCCGGGTATACAGTGCCCAATTCGATTTGAGCACTGTAGGTTAAGTATTGAATATATTAAAAATATGTAAAAAATCTTACAGTGTACTTTAATAATATTAAAAAAGTCTAAAATAGACGCTATATAGAATATATTCACGACAGTTAAATAACAACTATTATGATTATTATATTCTACAAACATCATGTACTATTATAACACACGAAATTTCTGTTGTCTAGTCTAGGCACACGCTCCCCGTATTGGACAGGGACGTCGGGTGGTGACGGCGATTGGGTAGAGCGTTTACTATCGCATCGTCTACTGACGAGTGACGACTATGTCGATCGAGGACAGACGGCGGTGATCACGTGGATGGATGACATATATACAATGTGAGCTTCAACGGAAAATGTCGCAAACATTCACGAACAAACTCATCTCGAGCTCAAAGAGTTGGAACACTACGACAACAACAGCCACAACCATTGCCGAGGAAACATCTTCACTGTTCTCATCGTAACGGCTGCGTCGCGATCCGTCGTCGTCCACGCTCAACGGGTAAAGATCTATCCGCTTCTCCGTAGTCGCCCAGCCGGCTTCAGAGCGGAAACCAAATACATTCACGCCGGAAATACCAGACCATCCGGAATACAGCCGGCGATTGGAACTGCAGCGATTACGATTGTGCTGTTCTACGCACCGTTGTCCAGTTCAAATATATATTATTGACTCGATGACCTGTCTCTTCGATGTATACCGATAACCGCCTGGATCCTGTTCCTCCCGCGGCAGCGTATGTTTACATCCACCGTATAAAACTGAATTATAGGTCACATCGTGGTTGAAATCAGTAACGGTTCGGACAGTGTTTCTACACCGAGTTTGGAACCAGGTGCTAATAAGACATGTGATAAATGTTGCGTGTACGTGTCTTAACATTTTTAAATTTATTATTCGTACACATTATAATTAATTAAAAACAAAATACAAATAATAATAATAATAATAACATTATATTTTAATTTATTTTAATTTTATCTATAAATATCGATAAAATAGATTTGTGTGAGGGGCAAACCGGTGTGATTAGCTGTGGTAGGTCGACGGCGTAATAGTTTATGTCACCATGTTATATTGTCCGCTCACGGCCGATCGATTGTGGCTATAGTGGTTACTGCTCGTCTTGAATCAGTTTTGGCACTAGCTGTGCGGTGATAGTGGACTGTAATTCATATAGTTTTTATGAGACACTGAATGGAAGGAGAATATGGAGTACAGAAAATATTATAAATAGTATACCGAAATAAGCATTGTATCGAGAATACGAACAATTCCGACAATAAAAACAAAATATTAATAAGTAGTCGTGATACGATGTAATGATAATGAATAATGAAAAATATTCAAAACTTAATGATAATAACAATTTACAATATTATGATAATATATTTAAAAGGTTAGGTTAGTGATTATCTTACATCAATATTATGGGTAAGGTCGATCTGTGTCATAATCTATAGTAATCGTTAGTTTATCATATTGACTTCATTTTTATTGTGTATTTGCAAACTTCTCGGTGGTGACAGATGTATTGTGTACGCAAAATTGTTGAAGTGCATCACGAGGCCATAAAACTATTTCGGGTCTGTGTTTTGAAAAATAGGAACCGTTTTTTAAAGTTAAAAAGAGTCATGGAAAACCTTTAGAAGTTATAAATAAGAACAATAATCGAAGATTATACTTACTACTAAGATTATATTTTAAGTACAATAAATATATTTTAAAAAATGTTGGTGATTAATAAATATTTCATTGTTTTATTTTTGTATATTTTATTAATGTTTAATGCGCATGTTACGATTTGTCGTATTGCGAACTAGTCATACGATAGATTTTACACAAGTTCAAACTTCATCTTATTGTACTACACATTGTTCAACAATACAATATCATACACGTTACGATAATCGTATCAAACTATCAAACAAAGTTGTACAATATGTCGTATGATTAATTATATCGTGTAAGGGTCGCTTAAGACTCAATAGAATTTTATTCATAATTATTTTTTAACTTATAACATATATTCATGAATTATGATACAATACGAATAATATGATAATTATCATTAATTACATATTTACGGATATACTGTTTTTGTTATTAACTATGCACGACCTACCTAGTGTAGTCTACAACGGTGGCTGTTTGAGTTGTTAAATCTCAAGGAGCAAACTTCAAAATTACCTATTTACCCACTTTTACAGTTAATGATAATATAGATAGACATATTTTTTACTTGTTGATCTATCTTCTGTTATGAATTATGATTAAACCATTTAAACCTGTTAAACTTAAAAAAAATGTTAGTCGTTCCTAATATTTTTATAATATGTCGTCCTTGATTGAGTCTATAGCGACTGTAGACTCTACAGTAGTACAGCTAGTCTACACACATACTCAGTTCAGGTGTTTGGACCAATAACACATTCTTCGAGGCGGAAGTATATAATATAATATGATAACACATTATAAACATAATAAAATACATTTATACATATTAATTATTATTATTATATAATATATTTACCTCTGTAAAGAAATAATGTATAGTGTATATCTATTAAGCTATTACAATTACAATTACATCAACCATTTACCTGATATTACCATAATACACTATTATACTAGCTATATATAGCATTATAGCAATAATTTATTCAAAGAAAATTATAAAAATAATAAAGTATCCACTGTTTATTTTGTAGTAATTTAAAAATTAGTACGGGTAGGTACTTGAAACATTACAAGTACCTACTCGTATATTATTATGCATACAATGACATTTTAAAATGCAATATTTTGTCAAAAATTAATCCAACCTACTATATAATATATGTATTTATATTATTAGATAAGTACTATGTATGTTACATACATATATAATAATGTCTAAAATAGTAAATTAAATTACATTAATAATACCTACACCTATTATATAATAATAATAGGTTGATAAACGATAGACTCCGTCTTTAGTTAGATTTTTTTTTACTGTACTCATATAAGTTTTATATCATATAATTTAACTCAAATTTAAAAAATCCATTACAGTGACAATCAAGGGTGGTTATGAGCATACATTTAACAAAAAAATAATATATAATTTGATACCATTTGCCCACATTGATCCCCATTGTATCTCCAATTTTCTTCAATATTCATTCAATAACTACTTTGTATAATATATATATTACGTATATATGATGACTGATATAGCATCGGCCGTCATCCGAAGTGTAAAACATTACCGTCTTGGCAGCGTTAACGTAAACAGCGTGGAATTACAGTGCCGCTATTGACGAATCGAGGACGAGCGACGTACGTAAAATTGTGGTACTCAGGTGAAACCTCCGCACACGGTAACTGCAGCGATGCAGGATCGGGAGTACGAAAAGGAGGAGTCACTACAGAGTTTGGCGACAGATCACCAGCGTACATTCTCCGGTAGCCCGTCGTGTGACGAGTTCAATAGGGTGTCGCACGTTCGTATATAGACGCGTTAGACCCCCTCTACATATCGGACAGCCGAACGACACACGCCTTTTACAATCACGGGGCCCGTCGGCGAAGGCGACACGGTGGACAGCGGTACCGGAGTGGACAGCGATGCTGTCTCGATGACACCAACACAGCAGTTATGGCAATCGTTACTGATTTATGACAGCTCAAGCGGTAGAGTAGTTGGCGTGCGGCGATGGAACATCCGTCGAAAAAGACAACAATGATAAAAATATTAAAAACGTACTGAAGCATATAACACCGAGTTGGTTGTCGCGAAGTGGTGACACACTCGGACGCACGCCAAAATAAAAACGGCGACGTGGTGTACGACATTTAAGCGTCGCAACGCGAGCGGAGGCTGACGAACGGCCTCACGCAATCGGAGACGCATAAAAATAATACAACGACCGATAAAGAAGCTATTTAAGGATAAAAAGGTATTTTGCGATCGTTCAAAAATACCATGTCGGTGTAGGACGTAAGAAACGTTTCACCAAGATATATTGTAAAAATAAAAAAAAAATAGAAATAAATCAAATATCATGTGATATGGGATTATGGAAACTCATAACAATTGTGAACAATTTTCGCCACCGTCGTAACGTGCCCCTATCACTGTAATATTTGGTACTCTAGTCGGGCGGCGTCTGTAACCGCGGCGATTTCCCTGCTAACCACCATGCCACCAAAGACTTTGGGTGGCTGAATAAAGTACGTAGTTGACTTATACCGACATAATATCCTTACTATTACAGTGGCGTCATTTGTACCGTGTTGGGTATACATTTACTTATTTAAAATCCCATATTGTAGTAATTAGGCCCACTTCATAAATTGATTGGCCTGAAAAATTGATAGTAATTTGCGCTTAAAGTGACCTGATTTATACGTCATGCGTAATTAAATAAATTTAAATGACGCAACTGACTTATTGCAGCCTTTTCTCAATGTCGCAGTCGTCCTGTCCGACGATAACACACAAGGTCGATGCACAGATCACCAGTATATATGTGATGGTAATGCAAACATTGCAAATTACATACAAAGATGAATGGTGAATTGTTGGGTGGATACGAAATTTACGCACCAATACGATATATGATTTTAAGTGTACCAATACACTCGTCACTCAATCAACACTAACTAATATTTAGTTATGTATATGATCATTTATTTTTTCAATACTTATAAAACTTAAAACCGATAATAATCTTCTATCAAAAAAAAACATATAAGACCTTTTATCTATAAGACCTAACATTTTTTTTCAAAAGACTTTTAACTAAAAATATCAATTCAGCTCTATTTTATTATGTTCTCGACTAACGGAATACTACACCGAGTGACAAGTTAAAGTACCGATAGTATGTTAAAACATTTCGATTAGACATTGTAATATTATACTATTATCATTAGTGTGTTGCTCTACGCATAAATGTAGTGAAATTGTGTGTATAATGCACAGTCCCGCTTACTGTCGCAGTCGTGATATTTTATAATTGGTTGCTTTTGGCTATTAGGTATATAACTGATATAATTTGAATACGACGATAAATCTACATTTAAAATTACTGTTTTGATAATTGAAATATTATATTACATAGTACACGTATCTTTAGTACTCTAGTAATTAGTATTATTTTTACAGGCAATTGATAAACTCCCGATGAGATAACAAACACTTAGCTGTGAAATGGTAATGTTGAATAGCGATTGATGGACTGGTTCTAAGTAAATCGTTGTAACCTTATACGCAAGTGGAAATAATGGAAACGACCTGCAGCTTGTTTGATTGTTGTATGCCAACGTTTGGAAGGTAAATTTAACTATATATTAAATTATATTGGGATAAATAGCTGGACTCGTCTCTTTAGAAAACGTTACATCTATTTTTCATTTTTAATGTATGCTAAAATGTTAAACATTGTTATTATTTTACTAATCCTGTATTCGTGTGTAATATTAATAGTTTTTACTTTTGCATGCTTAATATTCTGAAAAGATTCAATATCAATTATCTATGAATATTATTTTTTAAATAATTACAGTATCTATTTAATAATATTTTTAATTGAACTAAATTAAAATTGTAGATTTTTGAACTTTTATTTAGTGATATAGAGAAAATATAAATAAAATTATTAAGTTTTATAACTTGATAAAAAAATAAATACATAAATAAATAAATAAATAATAATAATAATTAACCTTTTTTTACTTTTATGCTTATGCGCATATTATAATATTGAATGACTGGACATAACTCTTTCTAAAAAAACCTGTCTGGAATAGATTAATAATAATATTATACGTCTGCAGGTATATAAAGTTATTAATAATTATGAACATTTACAATGAATTCATTATTTTATGATTAAAATTTAGCATATTAATAAAATATAAAAACGTTTTAAGGGTCTTAGATTTTTATATAAGAAAAGATTTTTAAATTTAAAATTGAAATTATATCCTATATCCAAGCTATAATATTATTATATTAGTATTATCGTGAACTATAAGTACGGTGTAAAATTAATTTTGCACGTGATTTGTTTATACTATACCTACTGTCTTACAGGTTTTATAAAGTAAATAATTAAATTAAAATATGAGGTAAGTTTCAAACTTAAAATGGATTAAGTGTAATATTAGGCATAACATGAAATTGTTTGAACATAAAAGTAAAATAAAAACGTGCATACAAACATAATACCGGCACCTACTAAAGCATTTTTTTAAATAGATTTATCCATAACATTTATGTGTTTTTAAATATCTACCAAAAGATAGACTTTTTATTATCATTATTATTATGATTATTAAAATAAATATTTAAAATGTATGCTTCAAGGCATAATAAACAAATGATATACATACACAAGATGGATGAAAATACAACAATGATATAATATGTACACGGGGAGTGAAACTATCCAGTAATTTAATCAAACGTTAATGGTTTTTACAAAAAGTTTAATAAATAAATTTTGTTAGATATTATATAAAGTATTATTAAAAATTCAACAATTAAATTATGAAACGATAAAAAAATAATGATTAATTCCCTTACATTCAACTTATTATGTATTGCAACGTTAAGCAGTGATTGATCTATATTTAATTTAATATATAATAGTTCATCAACGAATTTATAAATAAAATTCCTATGAAGTGTTTATATTACCTTATTAATTTTAGATAATCAACTATATTAATATTCGTTATATATTAACGAAAAGATTAAAGTGATCATTTCTAAACTGCTATGTACAACATCGCACAATTATTATAATGGAATAAATATGAATATTATATAAGTATTATTTCAAGCCTCATCACAAAGTTATCACTTTTAAAAAGCCATTTGTGATGTTTCAAATTAAATTCAATAAGCAATTCTTATAATGTTTTGCCAAAATGGCATGTTAACCAAAATAAAGATAAATATGATAATAAACATTTATTTCGTTTCTTTAATTAATTATTGTTGACTAAACGTTATTTATAGAAAAGATATTTTATTTTTACGAAAAATGTATAAGCCACTATGTGGGTATACCGTATGAATTTCTACAACTTTGACAAAGATATGTGAAAATTAAAATCAAATTATGGTTTTAATAAATAAATGTTTTTTATTAATAAAATGCAGATAGAATGCTATCCTTCACAATTATATTCTTTCATAATTATTATACGAATCGAGTATACACGCATAGACGTTTAAAATCACATAATCATCTACGTCATTACATTGTAGGTTAAGAAATCGTCAGTAATTTTTCGAAATTTATATATTTTGCTAAATAAACAAACAACAACATCATATTTTATTTTGACTATATCCAACATACTATTTTATTATTGTTATGCCTTATGCCAAAATAAACTTTTAATTTAATCTGTTTCGTGTTTTTTTAGTAAATATTCTAGTGAAAACAAGGTTTATATTTATTTGCAAAGTAATACTACACAGACATAGTACAGTAATAGATACACAATGTAATATGCAAATATTGTAACACAAAGACATTCATCATTCTTCTTATAATCTATAATTGCATGTATTCTAAGTTAGTGTGATCCATTGATTTTGCGTACACTTACGTACGAGCACTGTTCATTTAAATATTACGGCATAAGAAAATTCACAGGCCCTATTAAACATACTGACTATTTATTTAGTTTTACTTAATAAAAATATTTCTGACCTTATTTAAGTCAATGCAATTGATTATGTGGGTGAAGTGGCTCAGATGTCAGCAATGCTGACGATGGTACATTATCGTGCTACCTTAATAATAACGAATGCGTTGAATCGGTAGTGGATATTTTATTACGATTTGGAAACTCTAGATAACTTACCTCGGGATTATTCTGATGAAGTTCCGAACGATGAGTTTATTTTCGCAGCGAACGATGCAGACTAAGTACGGTGCAGTAGTATATAATACTACTAGACAGTACTAACTTGACTATTAATTTATTATTATATTTTATATATTTATTGAATTTATATATAATTTATTGATGTTCCACAGTTAATAAAATATCTTATAACTAATGTTAGTCAATGGCATAGCACAATCACAACCCGAACGGCTAGATTACATAAATATAAAATATAAATATATGCCGTACCACACAGGTGACGAAAAAGAATAATTATAATAAAAACAAATGAGAAACAAAAACATTTATGTACGACCTGATAACAACTGATGGCACTGATGGCAGGCGTCGGTGATGACGGTGGCTGTTGTTTCCGTTGTCCCGGCACATCGCTGGAACATCGAGCAGGGACCGACCAGACGGCCACAATCCACCGAACGTCGGTTGTTCAACACGGGTCAACGACCGCGTATACGTACGGAAGTTTTATAAAACAACAATCGATCGTGTTCGCGCTTCGTTGGACAAACGAAAAGCGTTTGGTCGCACTGCGAAAATTCGGACGGGCGATGGCACAAAGCGAAAAAGGCTTTTTGCTTGACGCAAAAACCCGAAAACAATAGATCGTAGACACGGGACTTGTGCGGCACGACGATGAGCGTGAGGCTCGGATGCGCGTAAATCAAAGGCGGAATACGGTGATGACGCGACGGTTTTACGACGACGAACCAAGAAAAAGGGACTGCTACGCTAGGCGGACGGTAAAAGATAAGAGATGGGGCGGCGGCGGCGGCGGCGATGGGCATCAGCGGTCATCGGCTAGCCCCCTCCCCCGGTCCCTCCGGAAAGACAAAGTTTACATGGAGTATAGTCTGCTGTACATCAACAGGGTTGCAAACGTTACGACGTAGGACTTGTCGCCGCAGAAAATTAAAATATTAAAAGTGTATCCAAGATCCAACAGTTATTAATAATAATACATAAGTATGTTTATTTAAAATATATATCGTATAGATTTTCGTAACCCAATGCATTCGGGGTTAGTCACTTTTATTTAAAATAGGAAAATAAATATGTTAAATATAAATATTTTTATTCAAACCTTTTCATTTGACTTCTAATATCCCCAGAGATCACGTATTTCACTGCTTTTATTTAACTTGTTCATAAATGATATATAAATTTTCCAATTCGCGAGGTATGTCATTATATTATGCCATTATATTATTAAAATCTCCAATAATATTACTAAAAAATAGATAATTTTTAACAAGTTAGGGTCACACATTTTCGTTTCGTTCTATAATCGTATTTTTATCATACAAATGGTATATATATTTTTTTTTTATATATTTTTATTTCGAATGGACCAGTTTGAGTGAATTGTGTACCGTCTTTACTAGTCAGCTGGCAGAATACATCTTTAACATCAATGTTGACGACACAGACTATAGCTTTACAGGGGTGTGTATATTATATTGTATAGCTATACAAATTGTTCATTATTTTATGATGTTATACCTTTTTTTATATTTTAAATTTGATTAGACAAGATATTGTATGATACGCCTATCGCTAATTACAATATTATAGTATAAAAGTACCTCCATACAACATGACAAATGAAAATAATTTATTTACAGACGCGATTAAAGATATAGTTAGTACATTGTGATATATCATAGATATAATCTAGTTAATTTAAAAAGAAGTGTAAATTAATCGAGACTGGCCAACTATATGTTCCCAAGGAAAACTGTGACTACTAATAAATAATATGTAAAGAAAATTAAAAATGATAAAAAAATATTCATAGACATAATTGTATTAATATGTCATATTAAGTATTACAAAAACCGAAAACAGCCCAACTTTGAAAAGCTATATTTCGCTAACGAATTAACGAAAAAAATATCTTTTATATTGATTGAAGTTGAATACAATGTATTTATAAACCTTTGGTATTATAAAGGCTTAATACCAATTTAGTTCAATGTCATATGTAAGTGCCATTGTACACTTACATTTCGGGGAGAGGGATTCTTAATCCATATGAAAATTTTGCAAATTACTGCCCATCCATCCTATTCTACTGCTGCTACACTTTTAAGTACCTATATCGAATTGGCGGTTGCATATTTTTCTTGCAGACTATATTATAAGTCGTTAATTTTTAATAATAGATTTATTAAGTCAAAAATAAAAAAATAAAATAGTAATTCATTGCGTAAGTATGATTTTTAATTGTTTCGTATTTTAATAACAAATCAAAGTATATAATATAATTACAGTAATATCCCTCGTAATCCGCGTTTTCTTTATCCGCGGTTGGATCCACGACTACATATTATTGCGTATGACCTAACCTTGCGATTGCGATAACGTTTCAGCGTTATTAAATGAACACTGCAGAAATTTATTTTTGACAATTCAAGATAATTCTTATATCGCTATAGGTATAACACATATACATTATACGTACTTATTACTTACTACTCACTGTCACACAAGGATGAAAAAATTATAATACCGCTGAATGTCTTGTCAACATCAAAGAATCACTTAACGAAATTCAACCCACCACTATAAATGCTTTAGTTGTATGAATTAAACAATTATTAATTGATTAAAAATTGATTTTTAAAATTAAAAAAAAATAAACCTAACCTCCCTTTTTACGTTGATTTATGGTCTGGTTATCCGCGGTTATGTTATCCACGCAGTTTGCTGGAACGTAACCTCTGCGGATAACGAAAGATAACTGTTAAAAATATAAAAAAAATAAATCAATTATCATCAATCCTATTTAGGTTGCCTAAAAGGCTAACAACATTATATTTTGATTATAAAAAACGGTGAAAATGTAGAATACAAATAATTATTTTCAGAAACAAAATTTTCCATATGGGCTAACAGTAAATATAATGCATTTTGATAAAAAAAACATTGTACAATATGGTATAAACAATTTTGATAAGTAGCAAAGTTAAATGAATAAGATAAAAAAAAAACCGAAAGAAATCTTGCCATGTGGGCTAACGTGAGTAGGTAAAATACGTTTTTATAAATAAAACAATGTAAATAAATGAAAAACAAACGATATTTTGAACAACAATAATAAGAAGAAAACAATGATAGTAAAAAAGGAAAGCGAATAAAAAAAAAACATCGGTAGAAACATACGAAACTAGGCGAGGGGGGAAGATACGACATGGCGATTCGGTGCGAAAAAGCAATGCCTCCGCAACGTTTTCCGTTCACCTCACAATACGACGACCACTAGATATCAAGGCGAGGCCTGACAGCATCGCTCCGTAGCGGCATTTTGCTTTCGTCTGTACCGCTATCCGTCCCTCGTCGTCAACCTCCACCATCGTTCTGCACACGAACAGAAAGCTGCCGAGCGCTCGCCAAACCGTCGTAGTGATCGACCGCATCGACGACTAAACTCACGACACCCGACTGCCCACGAGTGGTCGGAAAACGTGCTCTGGCAACATACCACCGCCCACCATCCGTGCTCCATCTCGTATTCCCCCAACCCACTTACCTGATTTTGTAACCGTCGTCCTGCCGATGTCTTCGGTGGTTGTGGAGGGGCATTGTATGCGTGTAGAGTTTTGGAATCGAAAAATAAATCCTTCACTGCGAAAACTTGCATACGATTTTTTTTCAAAAAAGTGGTTTTTACCACTTTGGCGGTTTAAATTTGGATTTTCGGGAATTTTCTGATATAGCATGAAGGTCCGACGGTCCTTGTACAGGTTTCCTTGTTTTTAGAGTCATCGCATGTGAGTTTCCGTCTTAAAAATACGTAAATTTAGATTTTTAGGTGAAAAAAGTCAAACAATGTACAGGGTCCGTGGGCGGCCGTAGTATAAAAAAAAAATATCGACTATTTGGTGTTTTTTTGCGCGTAAACCGTCTTAGGAACCCGTCCAACAATGCGTGTAAAGTTTCAGATTCGAAAAATAAATCCTTCACCACGAAAACATGGAAACCATTATTTTTCAAAAAAATAGTTTTTACCGTACTTAGGTGGTTTAAATTTGGATTTTTCGGCATTTTTCTGATATAGCAGGAAGGTCTGACGGTCCCTTGTACAGGTTTCCACGTTTATAGAGTCATTGCGTGTGAGTTTTCGTCTTAAAAATAGGTAAATTTAGTTTTTTTGGAGAGAAACGTCAAAAAATATGCAAAGGCAGTAGGCGGCCGTAGTATTAAAATAAAAATCAAGATTTTTTTCAGTTTTTTCGCGCGCAATCCGTTTCAGCAACCCGTCTAACGATGCTTGTAAAGTTTCAGAGTCGAAAATTAAATCCTTCACCACGAAAACTTGCCAACGAGCTTTTTCAAAAAACTGGTTCTTACTGTACTTAATATTTAGATTAGATAGACAGCTATTGGAGCTGAACTATTAAAATTACAACATTATATAGATTAATTTTCTAATTTTTAGTTTTTAATAGTACAACTAAAATAAATAAATATTTCTCACTAAATGATGTAAAAATATTATATGGATCGCAGACTGGTCAGTTAATCCATATTATTTTATTTTAGACCTCCTATACTCCTAAATATAGCTGTTAGCTGTATTGACCAAGACTCAAGCCTAATTGGACGAATTCGGTTCACCAAGTTTTTGAGTTTTAACATCAATAGCATGGCGTATAAAGGCACGCCACTTTAAGCGCAAACTACTATTAATTTTTCAGGCTAATCAATTTATAAATTTGGTGTACTTATTCTACAATATTGGATTTTTAAAAAGCAAATATATACTCAATACGGTACAAATGAAGCCAGTGCAATAGGTAAGGTTATTATGTCGGTATAAGTCAACTGTACACTTTATTCAGCCACTCAAAGACCTTAGTGGCATGGTGTTAAGCTGTAAAAGCACCGTGGTTAAAGACGCCGACCGACTACAATACCCCAAATATTACTGTGGCACTTTACTATGGCTGCGAAAATTGTTCACAGGTCAGCTTTGCGGAGGTCACAGTCACAGTCAGGATACATATAATAATATAATATTTATATATATTATATGGATATCGTTCAGTACCGTCTTGCCACCACAATTACACATCATCATTGCAGCACTCAAACATCTGCTGACCATCGGTCGTGTGTTTCAGTCATAATTTTTTGGCTACAATAAAATGTCTATTAGATATTATAAATGGTATTATATTATCATTAACATGTTGCTCTACGCATAAATGTAATCAAATTGTCTGTACAATGCGCCGTACAAGACGAGTAATGTGATACACGTCATAATGTATAACTATTAACTTATATTATTTGGTCATTTTAGCTTTAAATATAAGTGTTATTAGCTAATGATACTTACTAAACAATATAAATTTTGTTTTAATCATTCATTACCATGGACACCTGTTGGCGGTTTGAAAAAAAAACTAATTTTATGTATTTTTAAGAGCGTAAAAATGCGTTAGACTTGAGAAACATGTGTGCAATAGCGGAAGAACATTCTTTAGTGCCCCTGGGGATGAATCTTGAAATAAGCCTTTATAGGTGACAGGTATTTTTGATGGAAGTATACCTACTTGTGTATTTTCCTTTCGAACAATTTGCTAATTTTCGGACGATTAAGTTTTTTTAAATAAGTACAATAATTAGGTACTTGTGAATAGCACATCACTGTTTAACCAATAATAATTGTTATTGATTTATATGTTATGTATTTATTTTCAATAGTAACACGAATAACTTAGTACAGTTCAAGAATGTACTACCAAATAATATTGTTCATAATCGAATTATGTTAAAAATAAAACTCCCGTTTATTGGATCATGATTACGTATTTTGTTGATTTCCCATATTCGTAAATCAACCGCATTACCAAGTACCAGAGATTAAGTGTGGAAATATTTCAAAAATATTTCTACAAGAGAAAAAAAAAGAGAAGTAGTTAGTTTATTATTGAAGTAAATTATAAGAGAAAGAAAGTTTTACATAGCTAAAATAATATATGTTAAGTATACTTATACAAAAAAACATGACGAGGTGGAATAAAAAGTACCGCACGATGGGGGACATAAGCCTACCGAACGGTATGACAGTCGGTGCAATGCCAGAATACTCCGACTATTGCCCCATTAACTCACTGGAGGTATCGATCAGTACAATGCAGGAATACTCTAATTATGCACTATTCACTGATACTAATACCGTCTGATAGGTTTTTAGGGATATCTTTCACCTTCAATGCGTAAGTCTGTCCGGGTGGGTCTTGCTGTAGCAAGATCAGGTAAAAGACTGTTGACCTGTGGTGGGTCGTACGGCCTTTTATACTCGGGTTATCGAAAATCCCGGTTTCTTTGACGGATTCGCAAAGCACAATGGCTGATAACGATACAAAATTATGATATATTAATAGGTATGCAAATAATACTTTAATTTAAAAAAAATATAATAACAATAGTATGTCATGAATTAAAATTATAATAATAATAAAAATAACAATATATAAATAATGATTATCAATAACAAGATATTATATAATAGGTAAAAAGAATAATAACAATATGATTATAATAATTATATTAAATATGGTTTAAACATATAGGTATAGTTTAAATGTTTAAATATAAAGAAATTTAGACTTTTTTTTTAAATATTGAATACAAATAAAAAGTTAAAAATATTTTTTAATTGAAAAAACAAGAGTTACTTAAATCAAATACTACACATCTATACATATTTATAAAATACTTATATATTAAAATATAGCACGGTGTTTACATAAACTTGATAAAAACAATTATTTCCAATAACATAGTCATCTCTCTATTGTTTATTTGTGGAATATAATAATATATTATTATAGTTATAATTTTAGTATTATCATAATAACATTATAATATTTAATTTTAATATTTTTAAGCATATAATTGGCTCTAGTGCCTAGTTGAGTTGGTATCTAAATCTCTATTTTCTATTCTCTATTCTTAATACTAAAATAATTACTTGTAGATGAATAATTTATATTAGAACAAACAAAAACATTTCAAACAGCATCATAGATGTCGAACAATTGCAGAAACTTATGTAAATATAAAAATGTATTGAACTACAATATTTAATTAATTCATACGTTTAAACATTATAATTCATACGTTTATATGACTACATGAGAAAGATATACAGTTTAGCACTTATTTTTGTAATAAGTGATGAACATTTAATTATTGTATTTGACTGATTATGTATTAATTTATATCTAGTTATCATTGTACAATGAATTACCTATTTCAGAATTAAGGGTATTTTATAAATGGTTTTTCAATGCAACATATTTTTTATGAGTAGATAATTTTTGCTTTTACATACAATGCTAAGTTCAAATATTGATTAAGTGTTATAACTTATAAGTATTAGGAACAAAAATATATCTTTTTTTTTATTTAAAAATGAGTTTATCGAAATATTTGTTTGATAATAAACTTAGGATTTTACAAAATAATTTAAAACTTTTTATGAAGAGTATTGACAAATCTAAGTGAAAAAAACTACAACATATTCCATGGATGATTCTAAAATACGGTTTTTAATATTTGTAAACATTTTACAGAACGGTTTTAAAACTCAATTAAATTAAGGACAATTATAATTATAATTAAAACTGATGTATAGTATATTATTAACGATAATAAGAAATAAGCAGTTTAATATATATATAGTTTATAAGTTCATAATATTTATTTAAAGATAACAAATAACAAAAATTATTTAGTTAGCGTATTATTTTATAAGCATTTATTATAAATTATAACATAAAAATTAATAAATATTTTACGTTTTATGTTATGTCCATAGCCAACATACGAAAATTAGAAATAATACTAATTACTAAACACCAAAGTACTATAAATTAATTAATAGGTATATAGCCAGTGGCCTGGCAAGGGTATAGCCAAGTGTGCCTATAAAATCATCACTCTGCTCCGAATTTAAATTTAGGCATAAATTTAGTTCAAGGGATATGGACACTGCAATTCAGAATATCGACGTATATTTCAGCGGTTGGTAAGAAACGAAAGAATACCGTAAACGGCATAAACGCGCATTCAATTTGTGCTTTTTCACACCTACGTATCATTTATTACATATATGGTTATATAAATACGGGCTAATACCAAACTCGGTTTCGAAAAGTTTTCTGTGCCGTCACTAATATAACATTATACCTAACATGAAGTGATTCAGAAGAAACTTGACGAGCTTTAATATTATTAAAATTAATACAAATTAACACTGCGAAGAAATAAAGCCATAGGATAAATTAAATGTCATTAATTATATTATATAAGTATATGAGACTTTAATTACTTATATTACAGGCTTATGATTTTAATATAATATTTTGTTGTAGATACATAATACATGCGTTATCAAAACAGTAACTTTAAATACAGACTCGTTGTCGTATTCAAATTATCTATATATATATACAGTAGAATCCACTTATTTGGGACACCACATAAAAGGGACAATAATAATAGGGAAAGATTGGCCTAGTCCGGACATGTATCGGTTTGTTAGTTAGTTTCAGAGTCGAAAAATAAATCCTTCACCACGAAAACTTGCAAACCATTATTTTTCAAAAAAGTGGTTTTAGCGTACTTAGGTGGTTTAAATTTGGATTTTTGGCAGTTTTCTGGTATAGGAGGAAGGTCCGACGGTCCCTTAACCAGGTTTTCACGTTTTTAGAGTCATCGCGTGTAGGCTTCCGTCTTAAAAATACGTAAATATCGATTTTAAGGTGAAAAACTGCAATAAATGAACAAAGGTTGAGGCCAGCCGTAGTATAAAAAAAAAATATCGACTATTTGGTGTATTTTTGCGCGTAAACCGTTTTAGAGACCCTTCCGACAATGCGTGTAAAGTTTCAGTGTCGAAAAATAAATCCTTTACCACGAAAACTTGCCAACGAGTATTTTTCAAAAATACTTAGGTGGTTAGATTTTGAATTTTCGGCATTTTTCTGATTTGGGAGGAATGTCCGACGGTTCTTAATGTACGTTACATTGTTTTCAGAGGCATTTCGAGTACGCTTGTATATTAAAAACACCTAAGTTTGTTCTGTTCAGTGTGTTGAGACTTCGTCCTCAAACTCCAATTGTCCCCCACCACTTAAGTGATCGGTATGATGACGGCCACTAAATCAGTTAAGTGGAGATACAATACAGAGCATGAACGGTGCTCGCGGATGGATCATCACGACGTTTTGTTAGGAGGGTGCCTCCTGGTTGCTTTCGGTTTTTGTGTGGAACGATGTTGATCTTGACTACAACGACCGGCTAGTGGTACTGATGTGAGCAACGATTGCCCCCCGGGGAGGTTCCATGTATGCATCAGACATCACTCAGGCAACAACATGATACGACGGAGGCGACGAAGACTTTTGGCATGAGGTCAGTGCAGAGTGACGATATATTGTTTTGAGTTTGGACGTTAGCGATGGTGTCCTGTGGCGCTTTACTCCAGCTGCCACCGTGGTTGACAGACCCGTCCGACTACGGGACACGCTATTGGCGTGGGGGAGAGCATAACTCTCGTTTTCGTTGCGAGGCGAACTGAAGCCGGCCGGGTTGCGTCTATCTGGTGGCCGCCAGTTCAAAATCTTCTTCATTCGCCCTGTGCCGTTTTTGTCTCCGTCGCTCGTCCAAGAGTCGTCGTTTGCACCGCCGTCTGACGTGCGCACGGCATCGTCGCTCACCGTCAACTATCACTCTCGTAGCTGTCGGGCTTTGCCATGCCGTCTAGTGGTCGTATCGTCCGGCCGAGCGAAACGATCTCGTGACACTCGTCTGTTCGTGGAACTGTCAGAAAACGATGCAGAAGCGATCAGTAGCCTGTAACATATTGCTTTTTTGCACCGAATCACCATATTGTATACCCCTTTACTTAGTTTTGTGTCGTCCTGTCGATGTTTTTTTCTTTTTTGTTATTATTGTTATTATTGTTTTCTTGTTATTTTGTTCAAATTTTAATTTTTTTTTTTATTAATTTTTCATGTTAGCCCACATGGAAGTTTTTTTTCCTTATTAATTTTCTATCTCGTTATTTCACTGTCCTATTTAGCAAATGTTTTATTCCATTTTGTACACTGTTTGATTTACCAACATGACAAAATGTTATACATATAGTATTAGCCCATATGGTAAATATTTTCTCGAAAATTATTTTTTGTTTCATACATTTACATTCTTTTTTCTTATTAAAATGAGTTACAATATTGATAGCTCTAACAGCAAGTTTTTTTTTGAAATTAATGATTGTTTTATTCGTCAAACTTTTTTTATAATCAAATTTATTATGTTGTTAGCCTTTTTGCAAGTTTTTTTTAGTATAACTGATTTTTTTTTATTTGTATCAATTATAATATATACACCTTGATTTATTCTGAAAATATCAATTAATTAATAACCATATTTACTCAGTGAATTACTGTTTTATTTTTATTATTGAGTATATAAATCAAACTTAATAAATTAACGAAATTTAAAATCGTTAAAATATTCTCGAAACTTATTGCAAGTGATATTTTAAAAAAGTGTCTACGAAATAGGTTTAATAGTAGAACTATCGAATAAAAACTACTTATAAGAAAAATCAGAATCCGCCTACTCGGGCCGCAATTATTTACGTATTTATTTTACGAGCAAAGTAAAAAGTCGGACATTGTGCATTTCACCCGATTTTCAAAGGTAAAGTTGGAATAAGTTAACATTGTCCGGGCTTTGTATACAGTGTCCAATTCGATTTGAGCACTATAGGTTATATATTGATTATATTAAAAATTTAATTACAAATCTTAAACTGTACCTATATAATCATAAAAAAAATCTAAAATAGACGCTTTATAAAATATTATCATGACAGTTTAATTAATACTAATATGATTATTATATTTTTCAATTAATATATACTATAACATACTAAATTGTCGTTGTCTAGTCTAGGTATACACTTCCTGTATTGGATAGGGACAACGGGTGGTGACGGCGATGGGCCGTCTACTGTCGCATCGGCTCCTGGCGAGTGATAACTATATCGATTGAGGATAGACGGTGCTGATTACGTGGATATATGACATATATACAATGAGAACTTCAACGGAAACCGTCGCAAATATTCATGAACAAACTCATCTCGAGCTCAACGAGTTCGAACACTACGATAACTACAGACACGACCACTGCCGAGGAAGCATCTTCACTGTTCTCCTGGTAACGGCTACGTCGCGTTCCGTCGTCGTCCACGCTCAACGCGTAAAGATCTATCGCTTCTCCGTAATCGACAGCTGGCTTCAGAGCGCCAGAGAGGAAACTAAGCTTTAGCGCAGAAATAACAGACCATCCGGAACACTGCTGGCGATTGGAACTGCAGCGACTACGAATACGCTGTTCTACACGCCGCTGTCCAGTTCGGACATATAATATTAGCTATTATTTCAATGACCTGTTTTTTCGATGTATAGCGATAGACGTCTGGATCCTGTTCCGGTTTGCAGTGACCGACCACCACCACGGTTACTACGGGCAACAACGACACAATACCGACACCACGCCTCACGCCTAACGCACACGGTGGGACGGGAAGACAAGTCGGTCGGGACGAGTACGGCCGCTGGTCGTCTCGCTCTCTGCGTGAACCGTCTTATCGACAACAGCGACAACGCTGCCTAGTCGTATGTAAGACCGCGTAATGCAATAATTGTGTATTCTCTTTTATGTCGTCGACACCTGACATATTGACATTAACAACTAGCTATTGTGTACCGTTGGTTATCATCTATAAAAATACATCGTACAAATAGTGAAATTTGTGTTGTTCTTTTATACTGACCTACCACCATAGCCGCGTCAGCGTGTTAACACGTTAATTTTATTTATAATCAATAATATTATCTTTTATTTTAATTTATGTTACTATATATATTTATATATACCAAGGTATTAGACATATGTTTTATATATTTTAAGTAGTACTTATTTTTTTTAAAACTAATGATTTAGAAATTAAAATTTGTTGATCATTAAAAATGACATAATATTATGTATGTTATATTTTTTTAAATATATATACAAGTATATTTGGCACCTATTAATTTAGGTTTGATGTTTAATAATTTATAACTGTTTCTTTTTAAAAATACAAATTATTTTCCATGAATTTGTATAGAATTATTATTTTATTTTATACTGTTATTCCAAGTAATTCCTAATAAATTCTGTACAACGAATGTAATGTTTCGACAACTGTGTGTACTTTATCGAGTATTATATTGAAGTCTGTGAAATGTCTTATAAAACACCCAATTTTTATTTCAGTACAATAAAAAAAAAATAATGCTCATCATTATATAACTAAACTTCCATTTAACGAAATTTTATGTTTAACGATTTATTTTTGAGATCCATGACTTTCACTATTAATTATGA
The DNA here is from genome assembly GCF_003676215.2 of Rhopalosiphum maidis. Classification (NCBI taxonomy): domain Eukaryota; kingdom Metazoa; phylum Arthropoda; class Insecta; order Hemiptera; family Aphididae; genus Rhopalosiphum; species Rhopalosiphum maidis. Next base: position 1,360,022 of record NC_040877.1, on the reverse strand, counting down.
ACAAAAAAAGAGACCACCAAAAACAACACGATTACATAGGATTATTTGTGCAATGTTGATATTTAATAATTATTGTCAATTCGTTAAATTTTCTTGAATAATAACATTATAAACAAATTTTAAATCTAAAAACGTAAAAATAAAATAAAGTATAAAATTAATCATTTTTATACCTTGGTATGTGTTACAAAATACTTGACACACTTAACAAATATTTTATTATATTTTTATGAATCAAATACTAGTTTATTTATAAATAGTTAACATATTTCAATGCATACATCGCAAGTATTAAGTAAAATATAACTTATAGAAAAAAAATATTATTTGAAAACAAAGTAATACAGTTACATGAAAATATAATACCCAGTCCTACGGTTAATAATATTTAAATTAAAACACTTCTATTCTAGAATTAAAACTTAATATTATTATATAATAAAAGATATACAATATTACTATATAAATCAATAATAAATATAACTGTCTATGTCCTATGATATAATAATAATTTATTGAAAATATTTAGATTTTATAGACAGCTATTGGAGCTAAACTATTAAAATTTACATTATATAGATAGATTTTTTATTTTTAGTGTTTAAAAATACAACTAAAATAATAAATATTACTCACAAATGATGTATAAATATTATATGGAT